>NC_052533.1:101957315-102107559 GCF_016699485.2 Gallus gallus | reverse complement strand
TTATTCAGAATTACACCAAGTAAAGGAACTACATTTTTTCCCCTTTCTACGCTTCAGACATTTTCTACACACTACAGGTTGCTTATCATGGCAAACATCATTCAATATATCAGCATCTCTTTTATCAGTCTTGTTTTTGTAATAACACGTTACTTTCCTAAAGGAAAACTCCTCTCTGCCTCACATTTAGACAGACATGAAGTACATAAGACCAAACAGAAGAGGTGATGGCTCTAGCAACAGAAAAGAAAAATATTCTCCTGCGTTTTAAGTCATCTGAAAAGCTACAAGTCTGCATGCAATCTGACTTCTTATTTCATGCCACAAGAATGCTACCAGACAAAAGTATTTTTTAGCTGAAATTTGAATGTTTCCTGACTCCTTCAGTGTAACACTCTCCTGCTCAACTTTTAAGATCCAGCAGATGGCAGACGAGGAAAAAGTTAAACTGTTATAATCAGTGCAAAGAACACATGAAAGTCTCAGGAATTTTTCTCTAAGTAATATTAAATGATGAAAGATAATACAAAGATATGTTATTTACAGCAGCCTTTTAAAAATCTCAACATCTATGAAATTGAGACAAAAGACAGCATATGTTACTTTGGTATGCACTTGCATTTGTTGAACCTCCTGAGGTTCACCTGGGCCCACTGCTCGAGCCTCTATCGCCAAAACTATCCTTTACACACCAGAATGGACCACTCAAAAACTACAGAGGAAACTTCAGCTAAAAAAAAAAAAAGGAAATTAAAAAGAAAACAGGTCTGGCAAGCATTCCCAAAAGCAATGAGTTTGGGTTTTTTTTTTTTTTAGACAGAAGTAAAGCAGATTTGTATTTTGCTACTTAGCCCTAATTAATCATATTAAGCCAGAACTTTCTACTCTCAAATCCAACTTATAAGACTTGTTCTACATTAGAACATTGTAACTCAGGTACTAAGCTCATGCTACTTGCTAACTAGACATACCAGCACGAATCTCCAAAAAACAGTAGCTACTTTTTGATTAAGCAGTTGGCCCCGACATTTTTGCCATAGCTGAACTTGAAGGCAAACGTCTGAGAAAATAAATGAAGTCCCTGCAAGACACTTAATGAGAATTCAGTCTGTGTGCTCCAACCACACCCCTCAACTGTAAAGTTGCTGATAGAAGCATAGCAGTGAATCACAGCATATTTGTAAACCTTATTTCATCAAGAAGAAAGGCAAAAAAAATGGATTTAAGGACAGAATACTTTGGAGAGCTAAAACACTTTGTTGTTACATAGTACTTTAATGCAGCTCTTGAAGTATTTAGTATCAGGCAAGTATCACTGTTCTCACTTAACCAGTAGATAAATTATTACAGAAGGGGGCTCTGGATTTAAATGACTCATTTAAAATCAAAGAACATAAGAACAGTTGTGTGAGAATAAAACAAATGCCATTTCTATCCCTACAGATATCCCTACTGTAAACGGCCATAAATTTGAGCACAGGAAGTCCCACACCAATATGCAAAGAAACGTCTTCGCAGTAAGGGTGATGGAGCGCTGGAACAGGGCCAAGGGAGGTTGTGGAGTCTTCATCTCCAGAGATATTCAAGACCTGCCTGGACGCCTACCTGTGCAGCCTGCTGTAGGGGGCCTGCTTTGTGGGGAGACTGGACTCTGTGATCTCTGGAGGTCCCTTGTAACCCCTATAATTCTGTGATTCTACAGCTCTCAAGGAGACTTAGTTAACAGATGCTTAAGAAAATAACATTATAAACAAGATGTTGGGTAGAATAACCCTTCACAATCTCTTTTCTCTGCTTTTTGTACTGAACAGTTTAAAGAGTTGAATTCATTTTATTTGTCTCCAGATCCATCTGTGCCTCATAGCTCACAAGAGAGAAACTTTTCTTCAATCTGTCTTTTGAACCTAAAGTGATGTTCACATTCAGGAACTCATTGACAAGCCATGTTGTGATTATACACTGTGCAAAGACAACAGTCTGTTTTAAACCTGGTAAATAATAACACAAGAACTAGGAAGTATACAGTGAGGTTAAAGAAACTGAGTAATCATATCCAAGCTTCTTTCTCTGGTCCATTCTTCCTAAACTTCCATGTTTTCCAATCTCCAAAGATTGGTCTCATCTGAAGTGCCTCACAAAGAGGCAGAACCAGTAACAGAATCCAATTCTTAAGACAGTGTTTTACCTAAACCAAGTTTCAATAACCTAACCTGCAGTTACAGAAGTTCACCACTATTAACTGCTCCCTATTTACTTTCCTGGGGGGGGGGGAAAGAAAGTTATATTTTACCTTTCACTTCCTGGTGTGGTAATTCTGTAAAAACGATGCCTTAAGTGATGCTTGTCCCCATGATAACAAACTGTGCACAAGTCGTAATTCGTGCATTCAGCACATTTCCATCGGATGCCAATGATTGGCTGCTGTCGACATGTGTCACACATAGTCCCATCATGCTTGATACCTGGTAAAAACAAGAAAAAGAAAAAAGCCTAGCAACATTGCTACATCACTATACAGATTTGCAGTCACCACTATAATCTGAAAACATACATTAAAAACTCAATAAAGCCTGACAGCAATACCACATCAGTCCATACAGATGAGGGAGAAAGATGAGTGACTTCACCTCGTACCTCCAGCTGTCAGCCTGTTCCTGAAATGTTCCATCTTTTTTTCCTCATCTCTCAAATTCTAAGAGAAATGCTTCTTTTTTGCACCAATACAAATACTCAGAGATTATCTTAGGAGAATTAAAATGAGGAATCCTTTAACAACAGGTTAAAAAGCCAGAAATGTGCGTATCAAAACATACAGGATATCTGGAATTTTATTTCTATCAACAAAACAACACAGCAAAGACAGCAAACTTCAACTGCATATAAGAATTTCAGAACAACTCTTTGTATAGTGGACAGGATAAGCATTCGCCTCTATGCTTTACCTAGAGGAAGAAGTTAGGCTCTCTTGGAGAGCTGTCACTAACTTCAGGAAATACGTTACCATTTTTGAAGCGTTCTCCTGTAGCGTATTTTGCTTTCTGAAGGAAAGCAGATTAGATGTAACGCACAGGCATACGCTCTTCCCAGCCTTCCACCACAAAAGGCAGGTTCTCAGGTCCACTAACTCTTACAGCATTGCAAAGACCCAGCAGACTGAACGTGATCAGCTATACACACTATACAAAGACAGTGAAGCGACATAACATTAAAAAAAATAATAAAAATCAAATTCTGGAGCTTTGGAGAAATCCGAGTGGTAGAAGGGACAAGAGCAAGCATTGGCAATCAGTATGTAGCACAAATTAAAAATGAGCTCTAAAGGTATAGAGGAATATGACATTTTCCCCATTACTCACCCTTGAAAAAAAAAAAAAGCCACTAAAAAACAGGTCTCTGAAATGAATGAGAAAAGAAAATGGTTTTCATCCCCTCCAGAAGGGATGCTTTTGGAAAGGACAGCCATGTTCGCTACAAACCTATTAGTCATTTGTGCCCAAAGAATGAGCCATCTGCAGTGAAGAAAAATCAGCAGCTGAAGAAGCAAAACCAAAGGAAATGCCTTTGTGCCTGACTGTTTCGCAGAATCGTGCAATGGCTGAGGTTAGAAGTAACCTCTGGAGACTGTCTAGTCAAACCTCTGCAAGATCTTTGCGGACCTTTGCTTGACTTAGCTGGTGAGCCAGTAAAACAGAGGTTTTACATCACATTCCAGGTGTGGCTTGTAAGGAAGGATCACTTCCCTCCCTCAGCATGCTGTCAGCACTTCACCTAATGCAGCCCAGGGATGCCAGCAGCACTGAATGGCCAAAAAGACACTCTGCTGGCTCCTGGGCACTTTGCCATCCATCAGGACCCCCAGGCCTTTCTTGAACCACAGATTTCCAGCCAGTTGGCCCCTAATATGTACTGGTGCAGGGATTATTGCTCCCCTTTCTGAATTACATGAGATTCCTGCCATCCTGTCAAGGTCCCTCCAAATAACAGCACAATCTTCTGGTGTATCTCATGCATTGTTCCTCCTAACCAAGAAAGCTTCTTACCTCATCATCTTCCAGCCTCTAATAATAAACATATTTAGGAAGATTTCCAGCCTCACGATTACAGATTTTCCAGATGCACTGAAGAGTAAGGCTGAAAAAGGCAACACTTTTGGAGCAAAGGCTGCACAGAGTTTTGTAGAGATGGGAGCAGTATTCTGGGGCAGCTGAAGATAGACTTCAGAAACAGTAACCATCCTGGAATTGCTGACTTTAAGCTACATGATCACTATAATTGCTGTAGTAGTTTATGACTCAGGCAGCATCCATACCTTGACCACAAATTCCATGCTGAAGTTTTGCAGGCCTGGCACAGACAGCTCCTATAATCCATAACATTATTTGCTGACTCCAACTCCAGACAACACAGCTTTTATACCATAATCATTCTTAATAACTATCCTTCTACATTTAGAAGTACTTAATGCCTGGTAACATCATCTAAAAGTGCAATTTTCCTACAAAGTAAGAATTCTGAATCAACCATGCTTATATCATACCCCCAGCCCACTGGTGACCTTTTCCCCAACACGGGGGGTCAGGGAAGCTAACCTCCTTGGTTCTGTACACTAAGATTTCAATGCCTGGTATTAAGTATGTTCTTGGGACAAGTGCCACACTGCTACAAAGTCAATCAGACCACTACACTATTTTTGGTAGCCTTCAAGAGCAGATGCATTCAGAAGGCTGGGACTAATTACCACCCTGTTGTTCTGCTTCAAGAGTCTTACCAGATATAAGGCTTGGCCTCGTAGGGTTGAGCGGTGGCACTTGGGGCTTTAAAAAATGGATTGCTAAATTGGTATTTCCAAAAGAAACAGAGCAGCCGTGCATATTTGGAATTTTTTAATAGCTGCTGAACTTCAGGGAAGACGGTTTGCCAAGCATTACATTTACTCTGGATGTAAGAAGGACTACGGAATTGGATGCCTGCAGGATCCTTAAATTTGCCCAAGCAGCAAGAAAAGGGAGCAAAAGAGAAATATAAGTAGGAGTCCTGCAATAAAGAACTATACAATCTCATGGTACACTTAAAAGTGAATCATTTCAAGCCACCGAATCTAAGCTGACTTCCTTAAGAAGGATCAAGAAAAAAATATATACCAACACACCTGATTCAAAAGTCATTTGACTATAGTGTCTGGGACTTGGAAAAGAACAGTACCTATCTGTATTTGGAGTCTGTGACTGAGAGGGTCACATTTTTCATCTCACAAACTCCTGAACAGCACCCTGATAGGAACTTCCTTTCTTCAGCCGCTCCCTGACGCATGATTCTAGCAGCAGCACCTGCTTTGGTACACAGAATCATAGATCGATTTGGGTTGGAAAGGACCTTTAAGATCACCCAGTTCCAACCCTCCAGCTATAGGCAGGGACACCTCCCACCAGATGAGATTGCTCAAAGCCCCATCCAGCTTCACCTGACCATGCTGCTCCATTCTCTTAATTATGCCAGCAAAAGGGTTTGTGGGGTGAAGCTGCGAATCGAGTCAGGAAATATATCCAGCTGAAACACAGCCAGGAGGAAAAACTATCCAGCTGAATTGGTTTCCCAACCCTCTTCTTTTTGGTGCTACACAACACCTCTGGCATAACAAAGCAAGCATTGCAGGGCAGGAGCAGGCAAGTAATCCTGTTACAGGATGTTTCACCAATGCATTAGAGATCCGGAGGGAGAAGTGGCTTTGAATGCTTCTGGCAACAGTGAACAAAGAGGCAGTTCTAACTTCAGCCATTAAAAAGAAAGCTGAAACAAGGTGCTACTACCACCTATAAAATGTGATAACTAAACTTTTTCTCGTGTCTCTCACAGACAAAATGCACTACTTACATTAATAGTATATTCTAAAGAAGACTGAAATATTAATGCAACTTGAATGAGATAGAGAAGTAGTACACGAGTGTGGTGGGCTGACCTCAGCCAGCTGCTATACACCCACCTAACCACTCTTCTCACTCCCCTTCTTCAACAGGGCAGGGAGAGAAAGTGAGATGAAAAAGCTTGTGGGTGGAAATAGAGAAGGCGAGATCACCTATGAACTGCCATCAGGGAAAAAACAGATGCAACTTCGGGAAAATTTCATTTACTGTCCATTAAAAATAGAGCGGTATGATGAGAAAAAAAGATAAGAACACCTACTTCCTATGCCCCTGCTATTCCCAGGCTCAGCTTCACTCCCTTGTTCCCAACCCCTCTACCTCCTTCCTCCATGTCCAGGTGGGGCAGCTGAATGGGGTCAGTGCACAACAGCCCCTCCTGCCACTCCTCACTGCTCCCCTTCTATAGCCAGGTCCTCTCCATGAGCCGCAGCTTCCTGCTGGGCACATCCACCTGCTCAGTCCAGTGCAGTGCCTCCCATGGGCTGTGGCAGGAAATGCACTCCACAAGGTCCTCTCCATGGGCTGCAGGGCAATACCTGCTTCACCATGCTCTCAGCTGGGGCCGCAGGGGAATCCAGGTCTGTGTCAACACCTGGCGCTCCTCCTCGCATGTCTCTGGCCTTGGTGCTCGAATCAAACTGAGAAGGATCTATTCACCAAAACTCACTGCTGAGATGTTACTTCAGACTGGCTCTACTCTAGCCCAATGAATGGACTGAATGCTCAGCAGCATTAGTCTCACCCAAAAAAATAAATCAGTTTGCGTGCTCTAGAACTACTCTGCAATACAAAAGGAAGCACAGCAGAAGCAACTGGCAGGGTGAGTCAAGTGTAGGCACTGAAGCTAAACTGAAATTCGGATGAAAATGCAAGCTGTAGCAATCAAAGTGCTTCTGCTCTTCAAAACAAAGGCTATTTAAGAAAGGTTAAGAAAGTGCTAATTCTGTCAAGTTCACATTTAGAAGGAGTTTTCATTTTCCAGATCTTCCCTGGATTGCCTGGGCCACATCTCCTCTGTTGCTACTTATTAATATAATTAATGTAGAGATTTTACAGCCTTTATCTACGTGTTTTAAAAACCTATGGTTGCTCTTAAAGCTATGAAGTGTAACAGAAGCATTGTTGTCCAAATCAGTAACTCCCTGAATTTGTTACAAAGCTGTGTTCTGTACCAGCCACATATTCAATGTGGCAATACGTAACTGCACCCCCTCCTACCCCTCCAAAAAAGAACATTTTAGCATTAAAGTAAGATTGACAAGGAGTATCCATACCACTCACTGTTACACACACAGCAGAAGTCAACAGCAATTCAAATTAGTTTTCAGAACCAACAAAATCTGGTTTCCAAGGGACTCGTGGATCTCTACAGAACTTCTAAGAAGCTCGAATCCTTTCATATAAGGACAATGCTGCCATCAGGCAAGAGAAACCATAAACTACAAAGAGATGCTTTGTTCTCCCCGTTCTTTCACTCCATATATTTTTGACACTGTGGTGAGACTGGAAACAAAGGACTCTTAGAGATTAACCAAATTCTACCAAAACACACAAACCAAACTCATCTATTTAGCATCAGATTTGGCAGCAGCCAGACTTGCCATAGCATGTGTCCTGTCTCACAAGATACAGGAGCAGGGAGGATTATTGTGCAGGAGACATGGGGGAAGGGCAGGCAGAACAAAGGACAGGCTCATACAAACAGGCTTCGCAAGAGCCCTTGCTCATCCAACTACTACTATTTTAGCTGTGAGGGGTTCTGTAAATATTGACAAGCAGCCACTACGCAAAATCAATACGACCTCATTTAAGTGCCTAAACTGAAGCCTGATGCACTAAAAGATCAGGTCAATACTTAAGGTAAATCATCTAAGATGCTCTGTATTTTAAGATGTTCCATGCAGCTCTTCGGGTTACAGCAAAATATTAGTGCAAGTAATTGCAAGTAATTTACCCGAGAAAATGGCCACAAGTTGTACCAGAGGAGGTTTAGGTTAGACATAAGAAATAACTTTTTCTCTCAGAGAGTGGTCAGGCACTGGAATGGCTGCCCAGGGAGGTGGTGGAGTCATCGTCCCTGGCAGCGTTCAAGAGGCGTCTGGATGAGGAGCTACGAGATATGGTTTAGTGGCTTGTGGTAGCAATGGTAATGGGAGGATGGTTGGACTAGATGATCTTGTAGGTCATTTCCGACCTTCTGATTCTGTGATTCTAAGGTTACACCTGAACTGTTAATACAGGCAGAGTGCAGCACACAGCTGCAAAGTTGCACATGCACTCGCTTTAACTGAAGGATAATTTTGCATCAACATTTCATTTCCTGATCCCAGCTCCACCACCACCTCCCTCTATTCAAACACAATTGAGTACATACTATATGCAGGAAAATGACATTGTTACTTTGAACCAAAGATATAAAAGAGGAAACGGATGACAAACACATTTTTGCCTAAGCTTTGTAGAACCAATCTTCAGAAAGAGCATAAACACACAAAATTCTGTAATGGCCACAAGTATTACTTTAACACAGTCGGAGGTGCTCCTTGCAAGCATGCTACTGTGAAGTCTTCACCTTTGGCAAGAGACTGCCTCCTCTCCTAAATATACAGCTTGGTTCTACGCACTTAATCTTGCTTACTTTGAGATAAAACTGCAGTTTTGTGTTGAACAATTTCAGACTTACCCTTTCCTTTCCTTTTCCACAAGACTACTGAAAAAGGGTACTCTCAAGACTCTCCTGAATCTTTCTCTAGAAGTTCTTCTTTGCGGATTCTTAGTTTAATAAATCCTCTCAATTACTTTACCTTGCTTAAACAAATGCTGGCCAATAGAAATATGATCACTAATGGGCTGCTAATCCAGCTACCTTGGTAGAGATCACTGAAAAAACAACATTCGTTACTCAGACAACTACATCTAGAACAAACAACACGGAAGAGATCCTTCACATCAATCACTGATGAGATTTTCATGAAAACAGTCCTAAAACGTCAGCATTAACAGCATAAAGTTTCACAAGAAGTTAACAGTACTTGCAGTAGTGATAATAGGCTGCAGTTGTCACAAAGCAAGAGCAGCACTACATCATTGAGTCTATGAAACATTGTTCTGGTATAAACCAAACACGTGTATCTGTATATACATGTATCAAAACTCAGGGTCTCGCTTGTTTTTAGTTAGAATGAGCTCCATACATCGCTTCCACGAGCCCACGGATTCCTGATGTATCACCACTGTTTCTGAAAGCACATGCCTCAAACTCACCAAAGCAGCTACTCTGGCTGCAAGGACTGCTTTTAAGAACCTATAATCAAGACAGGTTTTGAATGCCTAAGAACTCTAGAGCAATAAGCAATCAAACTTTGCTTCCTACTGCTCTTTTTTTTTTTTCTTCCTTGCTATAAAAGCAAAATCATGTTACAATTGTAAAACAGTTTTTTTTTAAGCATTAAACTGTAAGAGATGTGCTTGATTCAGCACTCCGATATGAAGTATCAGCAAACCAAGAACACCTCATAATGCTCCCTCACCGGCACCATAGTTAACATTATGGTTAAAAAACCCTTCCAACCAATCCATGATTCCTGTTATGACTGAGATCAAAACGGTCTAAACAACCCTAGCAATAGTATCAAATTATCATCTGATGCCAGAGTCCCTTATATTAAACAACAGACAGTCACTACTGTTGAGAAAACACAAGAAGATGAAAAACTACAGGGAAGCAATTTGGAAGAATACAAAATGGATCCAGTAGTAAAAACCAAATTGCAGCCCAAACTGACAGCATTCTAACCCCATGAGCTCTCAAATCAGACCACAGCGCTTTCTTTTTACTACTTCACAGATTTTTACTCTTTCTATCTTCAGGGAACTGTGACCTGAAAAGCAAGTCCATCTCTCTAGCAAAAAGCAACCTGGGTAGTTCCAAGCAGCAGTTCTGGGAGGACAGTGAACTCAGTGGCCAAAATCCTGGAGAAAGATTGCTTGCAAAGCCTGAAAACACTAATATTTTTTAATTTTCCCCAAAACAATATATGCACAAAGCAGGAAATTAAAACCCTGACACAGAAGTATAAGCATAACTGAATATTCAGGTCATAAAACTACGGATGTAAAACTGAGCGCTACAGGAATATCAGGACATAAACCTGAGTATTAAGCACACACTTCCAGATACAGTTAACTAGAATGTCAGCTTTTAAGTAAGTCAGGCAGAGCTGCAATAATGAGCATGCAAAGCTCATATTCAGCCCTCATGCATACACTTAGGCTTTAAGCAGAAGCAGCCCCACTGGTTTCCACAAGACGTCAAAGGCAGGTAAAGTTTCAAAGCATAAACATCTACAAGACAAGGATCCCCAACCAGAAGGACAACTTCCAAAAGCCATCTCCAGCTGAAGCCTTTATAGCATCTCCCCTTCAAAACAACAACACAACCATGAAGCAAGGGGAGGGGAAGCTACCCAGGCAAGAAGAAGAACAAAATCCATCTCAAAGGCTCACCATGAAAGACCAAGGTGGGGTTTCTTAGGAAGATTTTTTTTTAATTAGAATTAATTAAATGATTCTGTCTTTCCCAAAGCCTGCTGGCTCCAACTCACCCCTATAGCTGCCCCTCTGGCAACACCACACACAGCTGGCTCAGACTCGGTCTCCTCTCTCCACTGCATTGTGAACCGGAGACGTTACAAGAACACGATGTCCGAGCATCCCAACAAACAGCACCAATCACGCCGTTATTGAGGGGCTTCTGCTGGGACCCCACCCGACCACATTTCGCATCGAACCGAACCATTTCGGAGTTCTCACTGCAGAGAGAAGGGAACCTTTCCCTGCAGCGTTTGCCCCGCTCACGGTGCCGCATAACGTCAGCGCAGACCTCAACCCATTGTCCCACCTGTATTTAAAACGTAAACACGGTGCAGATGAGGAATTAAAGGGGTTTTTTCTTTTCCCCAGTGTCTCCACACTTCAGGTCTGCTGATACACACGGCAGGCAGCGCGCTGCCTACAGGACAAAGCGGCGTTCCCACCACTTGTACGTACACACACAGGCTCCGACACTCGCCCCGAGGAAGGCCCCGCAGCCCCGGCCCCGCCCGGCCCCGCTCACCGGTGGGCGCGCTGTCCAGGATGCGGAGGTCGTAGGCCCCGGAGCAGCGGTAGTTGGCGGCGGTGCCGTTGTCCCACACCACCACCACCTCCTCGGGGCTCTCGAAGCTGCGCACGGTGCCCACGTGGCCCTCGCCACCGTCCTGCTTTCCCCACTTCCAGTCGGGGCCGCGCACCACGCGGGCCCCGACGCCCTCCACCATCACGCGGTTGTTCCTCGAGCTGCTCATCCCGCCGGCGCCGCGCGGGCCCGGCCGGCGGGGCGGCCCCACGGGGACGCCGATGGGGCCGGGAACGCGGCGGGAGGCCGCGGGCCGCCGCTGCGCCGAGAGAGGCGATCCCGACGCGACGCCGGGCAAACGCGGCGGCTGCCGGGCACAGGCCTGCGGGCCGCTCTCCTCCCGCCAACGGGCCGCCCGCCGCCGGCCCGCTACCGCCGCTACATCCGGGGACTGCGGCCGCGACGGCGGCGGCACCAGGGAGACCGGCGGCGGCCGGCAGCCCCCGCCTCCCCGCCTGCGCATGCGCTCCGCACAGGCGCCGCTGCGCAGCCGCGGGGCGACGCAGCCCGAGCACGCCCTGCCCCGCGGCTCCTCCGCCGTGAGGTGATTTGGCGGCAGCAGTGCGAGGGGGGCCTCGTCCGGGCTGCGGCTGCCACATCTCGGTCTTCTCTCTGTAATCTTACGCAGAATATGATCCTCCATTCGAAACATTGTTTTTATTACCTCCTCTGTGTTCTTCGACAACTTCTCGAAGGCACCCGTTTAAAAGGACGGACGCATCCGCACCAGACAAAAGAGTGTTTTTTTCATTCAGCAGGGAAATGGCTGCAAAAAGGCAGCCCAGCTACTCTTGTATCCCGAATATTTGTACCGTTTTTTGTGCTTCCTTCCACTTTCGTGGGTACTCATACGGTTAGGAGAGTTCATGAGATCATTTACTGGCTTCTTTTGTGGCCATTCTCACACAACATATAGAACACCGTAATACAAATAGCCGCCACGCTACCATCACATCTCTCCCGTCACCCATCCCTTCCAAACCCTGAACTAAAGCTAAAGAACGCCTCCTCAGCACCAAGTTTGGCCCTGGCAATAGGCACTGCCAAACAGCATTTGATTGCTACTTCTGCAGTGACTTCTACAGCTTTTACACTATGCCAACCAGTACCCCCACAGGGAAGCATGCAATTATCAGGCAGCTTGGGTTTCTGGCAGATGCTTTTCCCCGTACAGAAGCTGCCTGCAGCTCATACTAGCTTTTAGATTTGGTATGTGGAATTAGAATTACACATGTACACATGGCAGAATCTCCCAGGGATTCTGGATATTTCTTGATCTGACGAAGGTTCTATGTGGGATCTATCTAGGACAAATCTACCGCATTCTGCTTTTCCAGGCCTTGATAGTTATTGGCAAGTATAAGATTCATGGCGCACCTAAGCATAATTAGGAGCACATTTTTATCACTCTGTGATAGGGCTGAATAAAAAAGGCTTTCTGCAACCAGTGGATGTGTGCCAGAAAAACCAACAGAGTCCGAGATGAGAAGTAGTGACAAGTCTCCTGCCGAGAACCTGAAGAATTCATCCCTCACATTTATTTTTCCAAGAATGGCATCTTCTATAGCATAGACCTTAAGCAGGATGCTGCCGCAGTTCAGCAGCAATGCATGTGTGCAGGTGTTATCCTGGAGCTTCTTCCTCTAATGATCCTTCTCTGACCACACTCGCACCACTATACCAGTAGTCCCTGCCTCTCCTTTTATTCGCCTGCTTTTTTCAGTTATAGGATTTACTTGCAAAAAAAGAAACACAGAATCTGTGAAGGTACCTGACTTATCATGGAGATGGTTTAGACACACGAACACAGATACTGGCCTCTATGGGCTGGAGGTGGGCACTCCCCTGATAGCTAAGAGGGAGTTCTCCATACATTTAAAAGACAGAGGCTGTGTCATTTTGTTGGTGTGGTCAAAATATTTTAGAATCATACATGGTATTACCTATCCTGTACTCCTGCTTGAGGGTTAACCAAACAGTAAAAAGAGACAGCAGAGAATGGAGAAGGATATAGCTTTGGTGAAAGGTTTATTTTTCAAGCAATGTTGGTTGGATGGTAGCGGTCCTATCTAGTATTTTTATAATATCAGCCACTGAAATGTAAATCAGCATGGAAATTAGTACTGCAGTGATATGCAAAATAAGCTAATTCTGAGCAAGCACCCAAAGGCTTTTTGAGACTCATGGAAAGACAAAGATACAAGAACCAGAAGGTGAGCAGCAAAAGCAAAAAGGGAGATCTGAAAAGAAGCCAAAGCAAAGCTAGAAATAAATGACTCAAGGAAAGGCATAAACAAGATGGAGATGCCACAGGACATTGAATATGATTAATGTATTATGGCAAGAAAAATGACAGATCCAACATTTTCGGGTATGTATATGCATTTTGTTTAGGCTTGGAAAGTAATACAATAAGGAAAGAACTCTTTTACTTTCCAATAGGAAAAAGAAAAAGAAAAAAACCCTCTTGTTAGCTTAGGGCCTTTCTTGGGCAGAGAGGATTCGTTGATTGGTTGGTTAGTTTTACAGATAAATGCATGTGGCATTTTAAGTTTTCTCTAACAAATCTTTGGTCCCAAAGCTCACCAGCTGAAGGCCTTACTTACCAGAACAGTGCTGCTGTAATTAATCACTGCTGCCTCTGCGGTGAGGTAGTGCTCACTTTGAACACCTCCTATAGTCATGACAGAGCAGCTCGACCACAGGCTGGCAGAAGGGAATCCACACTGCTCTAGGCATACTTGACTGTAATTACAAAGAGTTCTTAATATGCATTCAGTGCAGGAATCTTAATGCACAGAAAGAGTTACAGAACTAGTTCTCTTCTGGCTACCAAAAATTATACATATTGCTGAGCCACACCATCCTCCAGCTGGTGATTATGGTCTTTCCCACTGCTTCCTGCCATTTTAGAGCAATCCAACAAGGCGCCATGCAAGCAGACCTCTCGTTTATTCAGAATTCAGCATTATGCATAACTTAATGACATCCTTTTAAACTCCTTGTTATTGTTAGAGAGCATATGGCCTTTTTTGTAAGTGCAGCTGTTATCCTCACAGAGAGCATGAAACAGGACTTTGGTGGTCACCCAGCCCATGAGCCTGTTCAAAGCCATTCCAGAGAGCTGCTTGTCTGAACTTTGCCCCATTGCCTTGGGGATCTGCAAAATGTCATGCTTCATCAGAGAATCTTAATATAAGTATTTCCATGTATTGAAGACAGACTTTGCTATAAGCTTTTCTGGACTGTCCTGCTTGACTACAGCTGATTTTAATTCTCTATTTTCCCCAAAAGGTTATTTTTCAATGCAGTTTTTTTGTTTGTTTGTTTGTTTGTTTGTTTTCCAGTGGAGGGAAAAAAGGAAGCATTAGGAAGAGGCATTACGAAAAAGTAAGCAACTGCCTTGATTTTGTTGAAATATGCATACTCTTCCACGTGAAACTCACTTGTCAAACCCAGGAAGATAGATGGAAATATTTGCAAACTAAGTGAAAACCTGCTTTACTGAGAAGTTTTGCCCCAAAATGTCATTTAAAGAAGTATGTAAACATCTTCCACAGAAACCTCTGGTCTGATGAACTTGCCACACACTTTTTGAAGTGAATAGAAAAAAAAGGAGTTGTCCATCTGTATCCTCTAATGTATATATTCTAGACTCTGAAGAAAGAGTCATTAACGTTAGGCCACATCTTGATTATCTAGGTTTTGTAGGGAAAAAAAAATCACTAATTCCTCAGCCTCTGCTGCCATCACATGGCTGTGTATTGTCCCCTGTTAATGCACCTATCCTGTTTACTGCTGCATTGTATTTCCAGTTTTAATTACCAGATTCATCATCTACAACTCCACGCAATGTCTTCCCTGATTTTCAGAAATGACATAAGTAATTGACATTGGGTTTTTTCCAAGTTTCTGCAGATTAAATTATTTTTACTGGCAGATAGTGAACAAGCTGTCATACAACAGAACTAACAGATTTAGTAGGTTTGGTATTTTTATTATGCTACTGCTATGAATGCTTCTTATGCTACCCCTATGAACGTGCTAATTACAACATATATATTAACTGCCAATGTCAGTGCCACTGTTTCTTTCCATAACAAGTTCTATCTGCTGTTCTCTTCTAGGAAAAACAACTGAGCAGAGATTACGAATAAATTACTTCATTTTCGTGTTGTGAAAATAAACTAATTCCTTGGAGATCTGCTAAAAGGAACGAAATGTGCCAGACCTCACCATTCTGGAAAGCAAAACAAAATTTTTTAAAAACACAACATTTTAGGGTGAAGAAGGGTATCTTTTCCTGAAGTAATTATCCCAGAATCCTCTCCCTTGAATAACCTTTTAAGGCTGAACTATTCTGACCACAAACAACATACCTGAAAAAGAATGCATAGTATAGGGGTATGTACTTGTGTTTGTTACAAATCCTCCTACATCAGTACATCTCAGCAGATTAAAGAGCACATTCCTATCTGATACTTCCAACTGTTCAGCCCCAGTTGTAGGCCACCCAGCTGGAAGGCAGTTTGGTAGAAAAGGACACCTGGGAGTCCTGGCAAACACCAAACTGAACATGAGCCAGCTGCGTGTTCTTGCAACAAAGAAGGCTGACGGTGTCCTGGGCTGCATTTGGCAAAGTACCACCAGCAGATTCTGTAATTGATGAAATCCTCCCACTCTTCTCAGTGCTGGTGAAGCCAGGCCTGAAATACTGAGCCTGGTTCTGGACTCCCCAGTACATGAGAGACATGGACACATTGGAGAGAGCCCATCAAAGAGGCATAAAAATGATAAAAAGACTGGAACACCTCTCCTGCAAGGAGGGGCTGGGAGAGCCAGACAGTTCAGTCTGGAAAAGAGAAAGCTCAGGGGGACCTCATCAGTGCATAAACACCCGAAGGGAGGGTGTGAGAGGATGAAGGACAAGAGGCGACTGGCACAAACTGGCACACAGTAGTCTAGCACTAGCACAGGTTGCCCAGAGAGGCTGTAGGGTCTCCTCTTTGAAGAGCTTCAGAAGCCAAAAGCCAACTGGACGTGGTGGTCCTAAGCAACCTCCTCTGTCTGTCCCTGCTTGAGCAGGGGTTGGGCCAGGTGGACCCCAAGGTCTCTTCCAACCTTAACCATTTTGTGATTCTGTTCTATTTTTAAACTGACAGGAAAATCAACTGTCTTCATGGGTAATTTCTGTTAAGATCAATTCATCATGTCCTTAGTCAAACATCCAGTATAGGATCTTCTTTTATTATGAAGGCTTTCAGTATGCACGATGTAATGCCTGAAAGAATATTTAAGCACCAAGTAGTATGTATGTTCAATTTTAACAGTATGCCAAAGCCGTATCAAACATGAAGAACTAAAGGAGAATCTAAACATTGTATGTTTTACCCTAAGTCCCAGTCACAACATAACATAATCTTAAATTCCAGTAAGATATCTAGCAGACTCCAGCAGATCCGTTGAATTCTCTAATAAAAATACTGCAAGAAATTCTCAAACACACACACACACACACACACAAAAGTTGCTAAACATACATACATAAATAGAGTATTTTTAAAACACATTTCATTTCAGATTGTATTTACTGCTAATAAATAACTTTAATTTATCATGCTAAAGAAAAATCTAAGGGATTGTCTAAAGGAAAAAGAGTCATTGGGCATATTTCTGAGTCTACTGAATTCAGACAGATCCATAATATAGTTGTGGACAGAACAAGAGCTTACCAAGTATGTATGGTAGTTTTTTATATTACTATACAACATTCTAAAATGCTTTGATTTTGCATTTGAAATTTTTAGAAAAAGCAAGTTTTTATCAATTTTGAAGTGTATATAAAGGAATTAAAATAAGTAAACAACATTGAAAACATTTCACTTTAAGCTACCAAAAAGATGCCTTGGGGCCAGGAGGAAATTTAACCTACACTCAAAATTGAACTCTACTGCACTCTTAGAAAAATTCTCAAGTTTTGTAGCAGCTTTGGATAATCAAATTCATGTTTTCATTACAAATGTTAAGAAATACATCCTCAAAGTATTTACTTGCTTGACACTGAATTCAGTTTATTTTACAGTTTCACATTCTTAGTTTTCGTCATGCCATGAATTACCATCATTGGTTTCCGAACAAAACAATCAATTTGAAGTTAATTCACATTTCTGACAACTACATCTCACAGACTTCTAATTATTCTGTGAATGTTTTAAATTACACAACACAAGTTTTATCACCATTATTTAAATAGTGATAAGTCAAAGTTGCCCAATCTCCTACTAACTACAAACCCATGTTTAGCAGTTCGTCAGCTGTATTCAAATGTAGGGAATTGATTTCATGTAGAGTAAATCCCACAAGGTGCTGTCCAAGAGAGAAGAGTATCAGGCAGCCTTCACACTGTGGCAGCTGTTGATGGTATCTTCAACCACCTAAACAGAGAGTGAAACAGTGCTAAGTTATGTAGTTGCATTTGTGCTCAGGATACCAGCTCTACCTTGCTGACCTTAACATCTCACCCTTTAATTGGATGAACGATTGTTAATGGAAAGCTGAATCAAATGGTACAAAGCATAGCATTCTCTTTGAATTCTGTTTCTTCTAGCTTTGATGGATGGAAAAGGCTGAGGAATATTCCCTGAAGGAGCGAAGAAAAGCAGCACAACAGAAGAAGATCTGACAGTGTGAGGAAGTGAAGATACTGGCCTAAGTAGCAAAGTTCAGAAAAAGGGCAAATAGAAACAGCTATTCCTGATGCCACAATCATTGATTTCTTTATTTATTTTTCATGAACACCAAGGATACAAACATATACACAGCTGGCTCTCTCCTTCAAAATCTGAAGTACTCCTAACATATGTGGACTTTACCATTTTACTACTTGATTCACACTTGTTTCATGGAAAGGAAAACTTGTCATACACATGAAGGCCTGAGAAATGCTGACTTGGACTTTTCAAACATGTTTTTCTTCTTTCATTCCCCCGCTGATAATAAATATCTGGAACAATGAGTATCATCTTTCCTGCACTGATGGAAAACTTCTCATATAGTCCATGCACAGACAAGGAGCTTTTGATGTGTTCCACCAATAGGACAAGCTGACACAAAAGATATTTTTCCCCTTTTGCTTGATGAGAGGTGAAGTTAAACAAACATTAAAAACAAAACAACCAGAAACAAACAAAACCTCCCATTTAAAACCCTGAGGCAAGGTGTCACCTGTTTTCTCCTCAGAACGAGGCTGTACCACCTAGTAGAATCGATTCCAAAAGTGGGGCTACAGAGAACTCTGCTGGGACAAACTTGCGACTGTAAGGAGGTAAGAGCTCCTCCCTCCAACTCCAGATGGCCACAGAGACACCTATCTTAATAAAAAATAAAAATAAAAAGATAGAACACCACTAACGTAACTTCCTAGTTAGTTAATAAATAACTAAATACACAAATCAAGCTATGATTCACCAATTGCTTCTGCAAATTATTATCTATTGCTTACACAAGATAAACTGGGACACGGTGTGAAAGAACAACTTCGTGCCCTTTCCCTTCTGCCTAATCTTTATAATTCATTACAACTGGGTTGATTCAAGAATATTAGCAAGCACTGGAGAGCATAGGGCAAAAAGCAAGCATCTCAGAATGCAGGACTCTGCTCCTTTGAAAGGAAAATGCAGTAAGATTTCAAAGTACTGCATTGTTCTTCCCACACATACCATCTGCAGTCACTAAATTACTTGAAAGTGGTTGTAGCATGAATGGGATACAGTATTTATTGGCTCTGCAAAATTTGTCATAGGTCAAAAGATTTGAAGACTTGAAAGTAACACTGGAACTGAATGGTGTGACAGGGATTACTTAAAAGGAAGTTAGTTATTAACATTGATGTTACTGACACTGAAGTGACAAGCTTACGCCCTAGAAGCAAGATGATGCCCTTCTCAGTACAGGCATTTGTTTCAGTTTGCAAGTGGCCTGTCACATATGCCTGGTGCTCTTATTACTCCCATGAGTAAGCAACATAGATAGGGCAATGGTTGAAGACCAGCAAAACTTCATCAATGTTTCTACATGCCCAGATCTGGTCTTGTGAATACAATCTCTCTAGCTTAATGATTGAGTCATTAAACTGCTGGATTTGTATTCCTCAGAGTGGCCTCTTTAACCCCCAGCATCCACACCGCCTGTTTTTCAGTCACTTGCCTGTATGTGCATTTATAAGCCTTCCATGGACACAGGCTGTGTTCCCTTCTTTCTCAATCATTTGAGATTTTTCTTTATTTTTCAGGTGACTAAAGTGTTCTCCAACTTCATAGGCCTGCGGACAGTCTGCTGCAAGTAACAATCACTTCCCTTCATAAGAAGTAGCAGATCCCTATGCATCCTAACGCTGAGTCCTCAGCTCAGCCAAATGACTGTCTCCAAAGGTTTCTAAACTCACCTTGTTGAAGTCAACACATTTTTGGAGCGAAGCTCTCTAGTGCAGCTGCTCACACCAGTGTTCCTTCACGATAAGTGTTCTATCTGGGGTATACAGATACTCCGAATCAGTCAGGACTTGCCTATGGCTGTTCTCTACACACAGAGCGAAGAAATTGCAAGGTTCATAACAAATGGTTTTCCACCCATCCTGTTTCTTTTTTCTGTAACAGGGTAAACAAGCAAAGTTCAGATCCTTCCTACCTTCTGCGTACTGATTCCCATACTCCCTTCAAATGCTGCTGTCCGCCTGTATCTCCGCTTCTCTTCAGAGAGAGTAATATACTCTTACTAGTTCACCCTTATTCATACAATATAAATTATTTCATATCTTATTTCATTCAAATTGTATTGAATGCTCGTGTCATTACTGTATCATTAAAATCCTTAAACTGTACAAACTGCTTTTGCCTGGAAAGAAAATGAAGAAAAGTAACAGATTTCAGCTTGTCAGACTGAACTGTAAAACATGCTGGACTTTTCCAAACACCACATCCCAATTAGCACTGCATTCAGAAACAGACATTTCCAAAATCTTCAGATGTTACAATGGGTTTTTATGTTGTTGTCAAATTAGGACTGGAATCCACTGGTTTGACCAACTGGTAAGAACAAGGTAGCACTTTACATTAAGGAAAGCTGAAGTCTCTTGTAGTACTTCCCTGAGTTCTTTGGCTCAATATTCAAGACAGCAAGGAGCTTTGCCCCCACCATTTCATGATAAACAAGTCAGGACCAGAAATGTTTTCAAATTCCGTCAGAGCAGTGCCTCTCTGATAAGATCTGAGCAAGGAGAAGCAACGAGGTAGGCCACGCCTCATCTTCAGCTTTTACATGCCTTTTCCTGTTTGTGTTTTTGTGATGATTCATAGAATCATAGAATCATAGAATTGCTAAGGTTGGAAAAGACCCACAGGATCATCCAGTCCAACCATTCGTTCATCCTTCACCAATGGTTCTCGCTAAACCACATCCCTCAACACAACATCCAAAAGCTCTTTGAACACCACCAGGCTCGGTGACTCCACCACCTCTCTGGGCAGCCCATTCCAGTGCCTGACCACCCTTTCAGAGAAGTAGTATTTCCTAACATCCAGCCTGAATCTTCCCTGGCGCAGCTTGAAGCCATTCCCTCTAGTCTATCACTAGTCACCCGGGAGAAGAGGCTGACCCCCAGCTCACTACAACCTCCCTTCGGGTAGTTATAGAGAGCAATAAGGTCTCCCCTGAGTCTCCTCTTCTCCAGACTGAACAATCCCAGCTCCTTCAGCCGCTCCTCATAAGGTCTGTGCTCCAGACCACTCACCAGCTTTGTTGCCCTCCTCTGGACACGCTCCAGGGCCTCGATGTCTTTCTTACAGTGAGGGGCCCAAAACTGGACACAGTACTCGAGGTGTGGCTTTACCAGTGCTGAGTACAGGGGGACAATTACTTCCCTGTGCCTACTGACCACACTATTTCTGATACAAGCCAGGATGCTGTTGGCCTTCTTGGCCACCTGGGCACACTGCTGGCTCATTTTCAGTCTAGCGTCAATCAACACCCCCAGGTCCATTTCCTCTACACAGTCTTCCAGCCACTCTGCCCCAAGCCTGTAGCGTTGCCTGGGGTTATTGTGGCCAAAGTGCAGGACCCAGCATTTGGTCTTGTTTAATCCCATCTCCTTGGCTTCAGCCCAGCTATCCAGCCTATCCAGATCCCTCTGTAGGGCCTCGCGACCCTCAGGCAGATCAACACTTCCAGCCAGCTTGGTGTCATAAGAATGATTCCCCAAGGTATAGCAAGACAACATTGCTAAGGTAAGCAGTAGAACAACTAAATCTTCCTTGCAAGGAAGAGTCTCAATAAATATGTCTTTCCTCAACAGATCAAGGAACTAAGGCATGAAATAAGGAGCAGGAAGGTACTGCTGAGTCCTGTGATGCGTGGGAGCACCTCCAACAGCAGATGCTCAGCTGCAGGGTGTTTGTGTTATCCCAGGCATGTGCAACCTGAGGGCCCGCTCAGCTTGCAATGCGGTCGCCCTCCACCCTGCACTATAAAGAGCCCAATGAGAATTGCAGCCACTGCCGTTGAACCAGAATGATGTGTTAGTTTCACAAAAACAAGGACAGATATCCCACTAGTTTTATGGTTTTGTTCTTCTCCTTGTTGTTTTTTGTTTGTTTGTTTGTTTTTAACGTTTTAAGAAAAAAAAACATTAAAAACTAAAATGTTCTGTTACTTATCTATTAATGACATTGTATATTTTATGAGGGTTGCAAGTAATGCCTCCTATTTTATAATGTTGGCACATGACATCAGAGATGGATGCTGGTGGTATGGCAGTAGAAGCTGAACCTTCCCACCAATATCCCATTAGATGTTGTTGCCGTGTGACAGATGGCAGCAGAGGGGCAGTCTGACAGAATGCCATCTGACATGGAAGCGTGGATACAGCAAGAGTGTCATTGAATTTTTCCATGCAGAAAAAATGGCACCCGTCAACGTTCACTGATGCTTGCTGAACATTGATGGAGACCAATCAGTGGCTGTGAGCACAGTGGGTGCAGTGGGTGGTGCATTTCAGCAATGGTGACAGTGGCAGTGGGTCATCTCCGCTGGTACAGCTTTTTATGAGCATGGCATGCAGATTCTTGTTCATTGCTGGCAAAAATGCAGAGCTAATGGTGGTGAACACGTTAAAAAATAGTGTTTTGTAGCTGAGAATTTGCTCTATCAAATAGCGTTACTGTGCTCTTTTCATCTGTTGTAGTTTCCGTGGAAATAAATAGGAGGCATTACATTGAGAGTAACTTATGTATATACAGCCCAAGACCATACTTCTTCACTCAATGCGGTGCAGGCAAGCCAAAAAGTTGGACACTCCATATATTATCGACTGCACTCCTGTGATTTTACCAAGGAAAAATGCAGTCACACTGCTACTTCAGCTGGAGAGGGAAGTGTCAGAGCAGGCAAACACATGAGGGTCTCGATGCAGCAGTCCGTGCTGCTGGAAGGGAGCGTGCAGAGATACCCTGGGGGACTCCAGGCTGCATCTGCTCTGCTCTGCTCTTCACTAACGCCTTCTAACTAAAGGGAGAGGTGGCAAAGCTGCCACACACTTCAGTCTCAAGTACAAGATTTCCACGGCTGGTGTGGATTAGCCAGTGCTGCTCCTGGAAATCCTCAGCGTCCCCTCTCCCTCCCGTAGACTTGAGGACTCTTGTCCTGTACAAATGATGGCGTGCGGGCAGGGGCAGTACCGCAGACACTGGGTTCAGTACGTCGATACCAGCCGGTCCCTCTCCCCCCCGGCCTCAGGACGTCCCACGTGAGGGGAAAGCTCAGGGCTGAGGCACTCCAGGAAAGCACCAGCGGTGGGCTGAGGCGCCCCACGGCCCGGCCCTGCCGCTTCGCCCGGCCCCGCCGCTCCCGGCCCCCCCCGGGCGCCCCCGGCCTGGCGGCCGCCCGCTCCCCGCAGGCCGGGGCGGGCCGGGGGCGGGCCGGGCATGGCGCCGGCGGCGCTGTAACGCGGAGCGGTGCCCGGCGCCGTGCGCAGCCGGCGGGCAGCGGGAGCCGGGCGGCGGCTCCTCCTCCTCCTCGCTCCGGCTGCGGGCGGCGGTGCGGCGCGATGGACTGGCAGGTGCTGACCCGGGAGCTGTCCCTCTACCTGGAGAGCCAGGTCCGCGTGGGGCTCTTCGGCTCCGGCGTGGGCTTGTCCCTGGTGCTGGGCTTCGGCGTCGCCTACGCCTGCTACTACCTCAGCAGCATCGCCAAGGTGAGCGGGAGGGCGGCGGGCCGGGCTCCGCAGGTGTCCCACTGACAGCGTCCCGCGGCCCCGCGAAGGTCACCTCGGCCCCCGGCCCTCGGGCGGCCGGCGGCGGGCAGGGCGCAGCGTTCTATCCCTCCCGGGGGTGCCCGGCGTCCTTGCGGCGGGGTCAGCCCGCAGACGGCCCTTCCGCCGGGCCGGGCCGAACCCGGAGCGTTGCTGCGCGGCCCTCCCGGAGTGAGGGGTTGCGCGGCCTCCCGCAGCCCGAAACGCGGCCCTGGGGCTGGAAGGGGGGCCACGGCCCGGAGGGCGTAGGGTGAGGGGCTTTGCCTGCTGGTGTCCCGCAGTGCAGTGAGGCGAGGAGCGGTGAGGGGCTGAGAGGGTAAGGGGCTGATCCTCTCTCCGATAAAAGAGCAGGTGTGGGGCTTAGGAGCAGCGCAGGTAATGAAGGAGTTCGCTGCCCTTTTGTCTGCCCTCAGTGCCGGTTTAAGTACCGTTGGACTTGCTCCTGCTGCGTTTTAGGGCTCTGCCACCCTTGTACGTCTGCTCAGGAGTGGTTTCACACCTCATTTGGGTACAGTGAGCCTGATCCCCTCTAAAGCGGCCCCGCGGAGTAATAGTGAGTGCCTCATTGAGTGCTTAACCAACTGAAAATACACATATGCAAAGATTTAAGGCTGGGAAAGACTTGCACGCCGCCACGAGCTCCCATAGAATTGCTGAGAACATTGCCTTCCTCTCCGTCAGAAAAAAGGATGCTTTCTTTTTGTCGGAGGAGGAAAATAAAGGGTCAGGAGGACACGCTGCTGCTGCTGTGTGTCTAACGGTTTTCTTCAGATCTTCTGTTGTTGTCCTGCTACTGCCTGCATGCTGGAGAGTCAGTGTAAAAGGGAAGCTTAAGAAATATGGTTGCTAAAGTATGAGTCGCTTGGTATGATGATTTCCACAGTAATTGGAATTGAAGCTGTGAGAAATATATCTGCATGCAGAGCGTTATTAGAGGTGAGTACCAACGCAGTGTGTGCCGTAGCGTGAGGTGGGAGAGGGAGTGTCCTACCAGGTTAAAATAGGAACTGCAAGAGCACAGTCCACATCCCTGGTTAAGCTTCATTTCTGCGTCATACAGGAAAATCGATGCGATAAAGTCTTTCTCACTTGCAGTGTTACACTGTGTTTTTGGTTCCTCAGGGAAAGGTATGATGCTGGTAGAAATAGAGCTGGCATAACGTATTATCAGCAATAGGTAAGGAATCCGTACTGCTTAGTGATTTTTGTTTTTCAGTTGTACAATTGTGGCATTTTGTTTGGTTTTTGTTTACTAATATCTTCACTATGAAAGGAAGAAGTACTGTAGGTAAATATATTAAAGAAATCAGCCCTCTGGGAGAGGATTTAAACAGGCTTTTGTTGATTTATTACTTATTTATTATTTTTTTCCTCTGAATGCCCATTCCTGACCGTAGTCTCTCTTCCTAGAAACCCCAGCTGGTGTCAAGCAATGAGCGTTTCTGCCGCTTTCTGGAAGAGTATTGTCCTGTTGTGACAGAAACTTACTACCCCACGATTTGGTGCTGGGAAGGTCGGGTGCAGACACTCCTGCGTCCCTTTATCACCTCTAGACCCCAAGTACAGTACAGAAAGTAAGTGCCTTTCTTCTGGAAAGTGACTGTTTGCGTAGCCAATGGTTACCTTACTCTGGGTCACAGCTACCATCATTGCTCAAGCTTGTGCCTATATTTTTGCTTTACGCCCATCTCTACAACTTTCTCCTAGGCTTGGTACTGTTTCTGTCCTGGTCTCAACATGCAGTAAGTTTAGAAAGTCAGGATCCCTATTATAGCTCAGAGAGTTTTGGAGCATTGAAATACTGGTGTCGGTATAGGAACTGATGTGGTTAATATGTTCACAGACTGGTTGAGGTTGGAAGGGACCTCTGAAGGTCATCTGGTCTAACCCACCTAGAGGTTGCCCAGGCCTATGTCCCAGCAGCTTTTGAAGATCTCCAACGAGGAGATTCTACAACCTATGCCAGTGCTCCATCATATGCATGGCACAGAAGTGCTTCCTGATGTTCAGAGGGAACCTCCTGTGTTCCAGTTGTGCTTATTGCCTCTTGTCCTGGCACAGGGCACCACTGGAAGGAGCCTGGCTCTGTCCTCTTTGCTCCCTTCCTTCAGATATTTGTACATGTTGATAACTACCCCCTTGAACTGAACAGGCCCAGCTCTCTTAGCCCATCTTCACAGGAGAGATGCTCCGGGCTCTTCAGAATCTTCATGGCCCTTTGTTGGACTCTCTGCTGTGTGTCCATGTCTCTCTTGTGCTGGGGGACCCAGAACTGGACCCAGCACCCCAGGTGTGGCCTCACTGGAGCTGAATAGAATCACGTCTCTTCACCTGATGGTGAGACTTTGCCCAGTGCAGCCCAAGATACTGTCAGCCTTCTTTGTGGCAAGGACATACTGCTGACTCACCTTCACCTCGGTGTTCACCAGGACCCTGGGTCCTTTTTTCCAGAGCTGCCTTCCAGCTGGGTGGCTCACGTCATGTTCTGGTGCCTGGGGGTTGTTTCTCCCCAGGTACAGGACTTGGTACGTCCCTTTGTAGAATTGCAAGCAGTTCCTGTGAAACCATTTCTCCATCCTTTTGAGGTCCCTCTGGATGGCAGCAGAGTCATCTGGTGCATCAAATATTCTGGTGATTGAATGCTTTCATTTTGGAAAGGTAATGCTATCGCTCTGTCTGTCCACTTAACCAACATGTTCAACCTTAATCATAGCATGGCTGCTCTCAGCCCAGTTCTGAATATATGAGACTTCTGGAATTTTCAGGGTTACTTTTACCTCTCAGGTTTATCTTGTGTTCTTTGATGCCTAAACTCTAAGGGGAAAGAAATTAAATGTATTGTTTGTCCTTAGCTGATCTCTCTCACACAGAAGTGAGACTAAGTCTGGCAAGTGAGGCATTTGGCACAAGAGCTAAGGAGAAATACTTTTATGCTCCGGAACCTGGATGCAGCACAAGTTGTTTCAGCTCTGTTTGCATGGTAGAATAGATCTAGCATTTAGCAGCTTCCCTTAGTTTTAGTAACTAGGAAACATTTCAGTGGCATGGCCATGTCCACTTTTTGTCGCCCTGCTTGTATACTCTCTGTTGCAAGGTTTGTGAGGAAAGAAATGTAGTTCCATGGGGCAAAGCTTAATTTGTACCATTTGAGATTGTGTTGGCAGTACATGCTAGCATTGCATCTACTGCCTATTACTGAAAAAGGGCAAAGCTGACACTGTGAGTTCAAGAAGGCTGATTAGCTTTAAAATCTGTAGTAAGCTGTATCAAAACTGTACTTTCAAGTGAAAAATCAAATGCAAAGAGGACTACAGTTTTGGTAGTTTCTACATTAACTCCTTCACACAATGTATTCGTTACCAGAGAAAAGGGAAGATGCTGTATGTTTCCATTAAAAAAAAAAAAATATATATATATATATATAAACCATCATTGCATTGTTTAGTACATACTTAGCTTCTTGGGATAGTATCACATTTGTTACATTCTTAAGATATTAGTTTTAAGAGTTCATGCTAACAAAGTTGGTAGAGATACAGGGTGAAATTCTGGCTTCGCTGGTACTGTAAAGTTGGGTAGTGTCTGTCTGTGTTCCATGTGTTAAAAACATAGCAAAGTGACATCCATTATACACACTGCTTCTTTGAGTAGAGGAAAAAAAGAACACGATAGATATTTAACAAACTGCCCAAAGTGCTATCAAAAGGTTCTCAGACCACACAAAGGAAAACTGAAGTAGACAAGCCCACATAAAGTAGGAGGCAGTGCCAAAAGCCACGTTAGTTACAAACTTCCACTACATCAACGGCAAATGATGAAAGGTCAGTTCTTCATTGACTGTAAGCTGGAGTTGTGCCATGAACTGACTGCACAAACTCATGTCACCCGGAGCTCTGATTCTTCAGGAATGTTATTATCTGTAATCATACTCAGGTGGTACTTCTAGTGTTAAAACACAATGAACGAAGCAGATTTCATTTTACAGTTTAAGCACTCTTATTAGAATGCATACATTTTTAAATCTAATCATGGTTGTCTTAAAATGTGCCTTTCAGTGAGCTCATTAGAACAGCAGATGGAGGACAGATTTCGTTGGATTGGTTTGATAATAATGACAGCTTATATTATCCGGATGCCAGCACAAGACCTACAGTCCTGTTATTGCCTGGTCTGACGGGAACAAGCAAGGAATCCTACATTCTTCATATGATCCATCAAAGTGAAACACTGGGATATAGGTGCTGTTGTATTTCATTACTTGTATTTTGCGTGCAACATCAAATATGTTTATGTATGACCCGTCTTCCTAAAGCAAATGAGATTTAGGGAAATTAGTTTATGTAAGAAAGTATTAGAGGTAATCATCATCATCATCAAATTATGTAACAGGCAGTAAATTCTAAAAATCTGTTTTAGTATCTACAGATGTGCTCCAGAAACTGCAGCTATGCTTGCATAGGTCTTCGCTGCCGTGTCCTAAACTATAACATCAGCACTTGTGTATCTTTACACTTCCTTGAGAAGGGGTTTGTATTCAGCTTCACAAAGCCTTGTGTGGATGGATTGCTGGCAGCAGGCCTTGGAGGAGGTCAGCTGCTGAATGCCAGAACTGCCTGATTCAGTAGCCTTCAATTCCTGAGTGCAGAGAGGAAAGCCAACCCACTCGTGCTGGTAATGCTGCAGGAAGAGGTTTGTCACCTCTTGACTGCCACTGTGTAATTTAGTTTTGTTATTAGGGCTTCTGGTCAGAATTGGGTATAATAAGTGGGTTAGTCAATGAGTGAATTCCTTTATGTAATCATATTCCTGCAACTGTGCTTTAAAATACGTTGTCATTGTTCCAGGATCACTGCTTGAAATGTGGCATTTTGGAATTGCAGCCTGGCTTCTGGTATTGACAGTATGACGTTCTTCAAGTATATATGAGTGTTTATGCTCATTTCTGGCTATTTGTTCTCTGGACATCTGGGTGACTGCTTTATAAATTGTGAAAGAACAGCAGCATTCTTAACTGTTCGGGCTGCTTTTAAAATCACTATCGCTTCAAAACTTACATGTAAACAGCACTAGAGGAAGAAGGACCCCAAATCAACAACTTAGAATTGCTTTTAAAGTAGCCCTGAAAGAAAAATCTGCATTTGATCACCTAACAAAGGAAAATGTAACGTTCAAAGGGAGAACTTTAGGTTTTGTTTTTAAACAGCAACATTTGAAAAATAGCAAAGTCATTTTTTCATTATTTGTTTTTTCACGTGCCTTTAACCCATCTAAATATGCCTATTTTATTTAACAAAGTGATTTCAGTGACATGGTAGAAAAGCAATAGAAAAATAAGATTTATTAAGAAAGCTTGCATTCCTAAGGTAATATGTAACTGCTAGAAAATTCAGCAACGCCAACATAGGGAAAGCAAAAACATTGCTGTGCAGGACAAAAAAGATGTCCCCAGGATCTTGTACAAAATTTAGATGCAGCTGTTGTAGTTTTGATTTGGGTCATTGATTGCTATTTCGTAAAATGAAGTGATATGGAGAATGTCTGCACATAGCTCTCCTTTTGCAGAGCATTGCTTTAAGCTCAGCACTGCACTGGCATAACTTACAGCCCGTAATTGGCCAGCTCTGATTGCAGGCAGGGCAAGGTCCGTGCACTGTTGTCAGGTAAGCCATGCAGTTCTCATCCTGCAGTCTGACCTACACTGACAGATCACAGAGTTCCCTTACAGTCGCACTGACTTCAGTGAAATCCCATTCTGGTATAAAGGTTATCCTGCTCCCGTCAGATTTCAGCATTTGTAGAACAGTAAATGTTTATGTGCTGAACTCACGCATAGAACTGGCCTGTATTTCTTTATGTATTTTCATTTGTGTGTGCACGTTACTTTTTTAGCCGAACAAACTATGTGATTGAATTTACTTTCTTGATTTTCAGATGCGTGGTTTTTAACAACCGAGGAATTGCTGGTGAGGAACTTCTGGTAAGGATGGACGTTAAGATAAACATCTCTCATGTGTAATCAGTGTATATGCAACCGTCGGTGTCTATTTGTAAGGCTCTGGTTAAATGAGAGAAGCTCACAGTGTATGTTGAGAATGCAGAGAAGAGCATCTCATCTGGTAGATCAGTGACGAGCAGATATAACCTTTTATTTTAAATCTCAGAGACCGGCTGGTCAACACAGAATTGTTCTTCAGTAGGAGCAATGGTAATTACTTTTACAATTGCCAATATCAATTTAAGCTAAATTTCGACTTGGTTAAAAAGTCATGCTGTTAAAATGGGTCTGTATTATGTGTTACTGAATTAATGAAGCAGATTTATACGGATGGCCATATCTAAAAATGAAATGTGTTCTGTATTTCTCTGCAATTACGACACAAACGTAGCTACAAAATAGCTTTGCTGTGTGTCTGAGACATACACGTCGCGTTTGCCTAGAAATAACTGGCGGTCCCACAGATGATGAGACTGTGAAGCTAAACATTTCCTGCAGCTGGGCACAAGGCGTGATGAAATACTGCTGAATAAGCTTTGTTTCTTCATATGCGTTCTGTTGAGAGTTTTGCAGCTGGTATGAGTGTGCATAATACTCAGTATTGTTTTGCATTTTTTAATCCCCTGGTTTCAAACTTTAAAAGCTCTGAATGTTTTCCCATAATCAGATAAAATACTTCAATGCAAATATTGCCATGTTAGGGTAGTTCTCTGCATACTTCTGGAGATGGATGTACAAAGCAGTTTTGTGGCACACAAAGTCCTTATTGATGAATTTCTGAAGTGCTAACAGAAAAGATCTCTTGTTTGGGTGCATTGTGTGTAATTTAGTGTAATCGGATTTACATATTTAAGCATTATAAGATCTTACTGTGAAGCAAAACAGCTGAAATTGTAATGTTTTCAGTAAGGGGGTTTCTACATTTCAATATGAAATCCCTAGTTAATGAGTTTGAAGCGCGGTTGAGCAGCACAGTGGAAATTAGTCATGCAAGTAATTATTTTTCTTGTCTCTTTAAAGGTGGATGTAAATTTACACTATGTGATAGCTATATAGGGAATCAGTTAGATAAATGAGGTGATTTTTTTTGATTAAAAGTCACTGTGAATTATTGTTATGGAATAATCAAATGCTAAATCACCGCAGCCAATGTGAGCTAAGACACTGTCTTAAAATACCTCAGTGCAATGAATAGGTATCCTGATAAAAGTATCAGGAATTAACTGAAATTAAATAGTTTTACAAACTATAGTTTTATAACTGTAGTTAGCTATAGTTTTATAAACTTTTAATCTGATACGCTTTCACTTAGAATACATTAGACTTTACTTACCAAAAATAATTTATTTGTCCTTGTAAACTTGACAACTTAATTAAAATAAAACACATTCACACCATTTGTAATTAATAGGATGTAATAAAGGGCACAGTGATTCACGTGGATGGGAATTGGAAATGCATCATAAATGGAAAACATCTTCAGTTTTAATTATCCAGATTTAGCTTTTCTCTCCTTTTTTTTTTCATCTTTTACTTCAACATTTTAATGTTCGTGTTAAATGTACTTTAAGTAAATAGCTTCTTCTAATTAAACTTGATAAAATTGTCCACAAATATCCAAGCTGTTTAACTGAAAACAGTTAAAAACAACAACAGAAAAGGAAAAGGAAAAGAAAAAACACCTTAAAACACAGTGGTGCTTCAAGTGTTTTCATTTCCTTAGGATATCTTAAAAATACTGGTGCCTATCTAGTTTTATCTAGTTTAGCTAGTGACTCTGTGGTCTGATTTCACCTATTAATTTGATAGTTGCAGGTAGTGAACACCTTTATTACTTATTTTATTTTGTAATAGTCGCAAGCATCTCCTTTGTCCACCTCCTCCTGAAGCGCTTGGGTTTCTATCTGCTACTTAGTGCACTTTCAGGGTAAATGTTAAATTTATCTTGTTATATAAATGTCCCACTGTACAGTTTGCTTTGTCCTTAAAGGTTGATAAAAAAGCTTATGGTGGCATTTTTCCCTGTGACTCCTTACAGACTCCAAGGACTTACTGTGCAGCTAACACGGAGGATTTGGAGGCAGTTATTCATCACATACACAACTTGCACCCCTCAGCTCCCTTCATGGCAGCAGGTGTTTCTATGGGAGGGTAAGGTATTATGTAACAGAACTCTCAGCTTATCTGTGATCTTAATAAGACTGTTACTGCATGATTGTAAATTATTATTATTCTGCAATACTTACTGCAACTAATTTTGGTCTGTCTGTACTTGTGAATATTCAGAAGACTCTTAGAAGCTTAACTTCTTTGAGGCTTTTAGCTCTGTGTCAGGTAAGGCAGAAAGCGGCCAGTGTTCAAAAGATTCGAGGGGAGGAGAGCAGAGGAGCAAGCAGGGAACACTGACAGATTGACAGAGAAACAAGTGGGCTATACAATCTGTGGAAGCTATGAAGACCGTCTTTGGAACAAAAGAATACAAAACAGAAACTAGAGCTAATGTACCATGTTTCTTAACAGTCTCTGGAATTTACAAGTTTTAAAAAGATTTTCAGTCTGCCTGGGCTCTGCAGTGTGTGGGTAGGTTGTGCTGGATGAGATGTGGGTATCTGCTCTGTCTTGCTCTAAAGCAAGTAGTAGCATTGTTACTGAAGCCAGCATGGGTTGATTTTACCATGCGGTGTTAAGACTTGCTGTGTCCTGGCTTATGTCCAAAAAGCATAGCTAGAACAGATAGTGATAGAACAGTTGCTGGAAAAATCCCTGCTAGAAAGTAGGAGAAATGTTCAGACAGCCTCTTGAACAAAAATTGGAGAAGAGAGCTTCCCTTAGAAACACTGCAGGCACAGTGGAGACTTCTTTGTCATGAGTTTTATGTACAGTGGGCAGATAATAGAGCTGTACATTGACATTAATCTACTAATGACTTGTAGAAGCTTTGGGGTAAATATGGGTTTATTCAAGCATCATAGTTATTAATTAAATCAGGAACTTGGAAGCCTTTTAAATCGATTATGCCAATGTTTTTCCATTGTTCTGTTGAAATTTGGCTAGTGTTTTCAGTATAAAGAGGTATGGACCTCTTCAGTTTGTCAATATCTGTCTTTCTGGAAAGTCCAAAATTGGGCCTGCTACTCCAGATACCACCTCATGAGTGCCAAGTACAGGGAAATACTCACTTGCCTAGACCTGCTTGTTTTGCTTGTACTAACATAGCACAGCGTATCTTCTTCATTGCTGCAAGGGTGCATTGCTGATCTGTGTTTGGCTTGCCCAAGTCTTTTTCAGCAGTGCCACTCTTTCTCCAGTCATGAATCTGTCTGAGGTGTAAGACTTTGCATTTGCCTTTGTTGAACTTCACAAGGTGCCTGCCAGTCCATTTCTACAGCCCGTTGAGCGCACTCAGAATGGCAGCTTTTTCTTTCTCCACCTGCCACTCCCCACAGTTTGGCCTGCAAGCCCACCAAGGTTGTAGTTCATCTCATTATGCAGTTCAGTTGTTATGCAGTATCGGCCCTAGTGTTGATCGCAGAGAAACATCACTAAACAGATCCAATCTGTTTGGTTGTGAATTTCATGCTCCTGATTACAGCCATCTGAACCTAGTGATCTAAGGCAGTCTTCCACCACATACAGGTCACTTATTAGTACTCTGTCCCTCCATTGGCTACATGGAGGCCACGGAAGATTCTCAAAAGCCTTGATAAATTCAAAGTAAGCAACGTCCTCTCCCTTCCTATAATCTTTGAAAGTAGTCAGCTTATTAGAGCAGGCAGTCAGGCATGCTCTGTCCTTGGCTGTTTGGCTGTTACCGGTCACTTTCTGATCTTCACATGCTTGGAAATGGCATTCAGATGATAGTCCCAAATTTAGGCTGACCAGCCTGTATTTCCTCCTCCTGTTTTTGCAGAGTGTGTGACATGTACTTTTTTTCCAGGCATCAGGAATATCTTATAGTTGCTGCAACATTTCAAAAGTGATAGCAGTTTCAGAGACCTTGGCTCTCCCTCCTTCTGTAGCTTTGGTGCTTCATCCTGCTTCATCCCGTATATGTCCGGTTTGCATAACTGGGTCCTCACTCAGTCTTCCTCTTCCATAAGTAACACTTCAGTCTCCAATACTCTGCCACTAGGCAAAGGGACCTTGTAGGCCTGAGGACGGACTTAACTTCAGCAGTAGAGACAGAAAATAAAAGGTACGCTTGACCTTTTACAAATGTTTTGTCATAAGGTCCCCTGCTCTGTTGAGTAGTTGGTCCAGGGCGGAATACAGGTTGGTCAGCCTAACCTCATTCTTTGAGGAGATCCTCTGGAAGCCATTTCCAGTCACACAAAGGATAAGAATGAGACTGGATTTATCAAGGACAAAGAGTGCTTGAATGACCTGCTTGCCTTCTGTGGTGATACAACTGGTTTCACTGTTGAGGGGTAAGGAGTGGGTGCTGCTCTGAGCCTTTCTTTTGGTACCAGTGTACTTAGGGAAGCCCTTCCTGTTCTGCATGTTCCTTGCCAATTCTAATTCCAGCTGAACTTCAGGTATTCCATACAGCATCCCCTGCATGCTTGTGCAATGACTCTATCTCCCTGGCAGCCAACTCCCCACCCACCCCTGCCTTCCACCTTCAGGATATATTTTTTAACTCAATCAGAAGTCCACATGGGGACTGTCTCCATACTTCAAAATAAATTGGAGCACTTACATGTTTAAAATTAAGCAGGAGCAGAGATTTCACTAGGAGCATATTCTGAGTATCATCCACTTGTCCTAATCTTACAATATTTTTCATTACTTATCTTTTTTCATTTTTTTTCTGAATTTCCAGTTAAGTTGTATAGGACATGTTTGCCCATTTGAGAAGAAAATCAGACATTCACTTCACAAAGGTATAAATGTAAATGATCGTCAGATCTTTGGTACATATTATTTTGGAAAGGCACTCTGTTTTCTAACAGAAATATTCCTAAACCTTCTCTTCCCTATATATGTTCTGTAAATTCTGTCATAACTGGTTTCTGCTACTACTGCAACATTTTTCATTGGTTTATGGCTCATTTTTCTTCTTGGAGTATATAGACCCATGGCTCATGTGTTCCTCCTTTTCAGTGAGTGAGGGGGAGTACACGCTACCTCGCTCCTGTATGTGTCACAGGCAGCTTTCCTCATTGGGTTTAACTTGAGTAGTTTGCAGGTACACATTCCCAAGCACTGTTAGTTATTCTTTTCCTGCTTGTTCCTACCAACTGGTGAGTAGGCAGGAACCTACATCTCCCTTCTGCACTGCTATCCTGCAATTTGATGGGTAGTGTGCAGGGATACATTCTCTATGTGATTGCAGGATGGTTCACACTGTCATTGCTATAGGCTGCTGTCTCCCGCAGTATAACAGATGAAGCCAAGGTATAGAGTGTCGGTAATCCAGGAAGCTATATTAATTTGTGGAGCTTCTAATGTTTTGATATTAAAATGCTGCTTGGAAACCTTGGGGTATCAGGCAGTCAAGTAAAACTTAGAGCTGTTCTGTTGTTATTTTTCTTTTACTATCTTGTAGCTAATTTAATTTTTCAACATCTGAAGGGTCAGGTACTCAGGAACTCTCCTTTTTTTCCAACTCAATTGAACATCAGCAGTACAGACTGTAAGTTGTAATTGGTCAGAAAGGCAGGATTTATACTATTTATTTGGGTCATGATTTGTTAGTTTTATTAATTATCTACCACTTCATTCTTTACATGATTTCTGTTAAAGAAAAGGAGCTGTGTTCTCTCATATGTCTGAAGTAGGGTAAAGGTATTATGTTCATTTCCAAAGACAGCTTCATAATGATGCAAGTATGCCAAGGGTGCATTTATCAAGCAGACTGATTAGATTTACTGGCTCAGGAAGTCTATGAGTTGTAAAGTTGTAAAACCTACTAACAGTCAAGAATACCTGTTCCATGAGTAAGGTATATTTGCTTGACCTTTTCCTCCCCTTCGGTGATATAAATAGGACTAGTACATATATATTTATTTTTAAATACACTTCTACCCACATCTCACACAATGCACTCAGTTTCTTTCTGAATGTAGAGAGAGAAAGCAAACTCCATGAGTCATATGTTGATGACGTTGACTACCTTTTAGAAGTACTAGGCACAACTGTAAGGCTCATAAAATAAACTGTAAGGAAATGCAGACAAAACAAAATATAACAAAGCTTGTTATATTTGCTTTAGATTGAAGCAAACAACTTGATAGTATATATGTTTCTGTTTTTCATTTCTGTTTGTAGCATGCTTCTTTTAAATTACCTGGGCAAAACTGGCAGAGACACTCCTTTAATGGCAGCTGCAATTTTCTCTGCGGGTTGGAATGTTTTTGAATCTGTAGAATCTCTGGAGAAGCCACTAAACTGGCTTCTTTTCAACTATTACTTGACTACTTGTCTACAATCCTCTATCAGCAGGTGAGTTGCCTTCTAAACTATTTGGCAAGATGGAAGGATGTTAGCATAAGGTCTACAGCAGGTACAATAATGCTAGCAAAATTAATGCTGTAACAACATCTCACAGGGTTGTCCTGCATGCATTCTTCTATGGGTTTTGAAATCAAAGGGATCTTTGCAAGAAAAATAGTCATCAATGTGACTAAATTTCTCTGTTCATCCAGGGAGTCAGCAGAAGACAAATGTACTTCTGGATTTATGCAATTAACCGATATAATTTTTTAGACATCTGCCCATATAGAGTTTGAGTTGAATACTTACATACATATGTTATATATACTAATTTTTTTAAGTCAGCTTTGATTGCAGAAGCATGGAGAGGATTAGTTCATCCTTTGCTTTGTAGAATTGTATTTTATATTTCAAATATTTAATTCTCTGAACTTTAGCATCTTTCTCATGACTAATGCAGATTTTGACTATGTTGCTGGATGTGCCTGCATAGAAATGAACTATTCTTATGTTCTTGATTTCCACAGGCGTATTTTTCATATGATAAAATTAAAAACAGACATGTTATTGACAGGGAGTTATCTATACAAACATAGCTATGGAGCAGAGGGCTTCTACATCTGTTCATATAACCCTACAATTTGTATCCCTTTCTCTTTAGGCATCGACAAATGCTGGAGAAATTATTTGATATGGATCTTGTGATGAAGGTATGCAAAAATATTACTTGCACTTTATCTTGATGGTGTTTTCCAAACGCTGACATAATTCCCTATTTGAATTCTGCTCTTCAGGCTAGAACTGTTAGAGAATTTGATAAACAGTTCACTTCAGTCATGTTTGGCTACCGTACAATTGATGATTACTATGAAGATGCCAGCCCATGTCGCAAGCTGAAGTCTGTAGGCATTCCAGTGTTATGCCTAAACTCTGTGGATGATGTTTTCTCACCAGGTCATGGTAAGTTTAGCTTTTTTTTTAAACGTATTTCTCTATTTGTGCAATCCTTAAGACAAACTATAAAGGTCTGAGAATGAACTGTGTGTGAAGTTGTATGTAAATATTACTTACGCATAGGATCACAACCTCCAGGAGTGGGTCAGTCTTGCAGTTTACTCAGTATAAAACACATACAAAATAGTTGGGTACAGAGAGGCCTGATTAGAATGGAACGCAGAAGAAGCACATGGGGTGGCAGCCATTAGCCTTTAGTCTCTATGTAAAAGCAAAGAAATATGTGCGTTTAGGGTGTGATTTTTTTCACTGTAAGAAAGATACCAGATGTATTGCTCTCCCAAAAGTGCCTGTTTCTATTTACCAAGTATGGAGACGGCCTGTAACAAGGAGCTTAGTTATAGATGTCTGGACTGTAGACATCCAGAGTTCAACAGAATTTAAAGCAAATATTCTTTGTTACCATTTTTTCCCTAGTCCCTACAAAGAATGTCTAGGGTTTGCTTATGTTTCGCATAACTCAAAGTCCCCTTGTTGTTGCTCATGATTCCAATGACATGAAATCCAGACCCTGAAAATTAAAAAGGAAGAAAACATATAAGTTAGCATGTGGACCAAAATCTAGGGCAAGAGGAAAGATACAGAGGAGGTGAGCTTCTAAAAGGGGACACATTATAATCAATAAAAACCCGACTGGATGAAGCAGCAATATTAGATAGTAACTGATTGGCTGAATTCCTTGCTTCCCTTTCTCTTCCTATTTTCAGCCAGCCATGTGGTCATTATGAACACTGTGCTTTTGATCTTCAACCCTGGTGCTAACTGTCTCAAAAAAAATCTGCTTATTCCTGCAGCCTGTATATTGGTTACAGTGTCTGAGAAGGAAGAGAGAAAACAAAGGTTAATATAGAAGAAAATCATTGTAATGAACAGCTGGCTGAGGGCACCAATGCAGTGAACACCTGATACCTTTAAATACAAAGTTCATTCAGTTGATTTATCTCAGGGAAGTTTTCTTCTGTTACCACAAGTCAAGTGAGATTGTTGTAGAATGTATCACAAAATTGAAATTGATAAACAGATTAGAACAACAAACGGAAGAATGAAGGAGCTGGAAGATACAGTATACGCATGTATGTTCTATTTATGTATGCCCACATGTAAAACATATACTGAAAAATGTACATATTTTACGTTAGTATTTTGAAGACCTGTCAGAGACAAATGTGACATGAAGAGAAAAGGGGCGTTCCAGAGGAGTGCACTAGAAAAAATGTCTGATTTTTTTTTTTCTCCTCTTGAACAAAAGCTGTTCATGCTACTCAGGAGCAATATAAAGAGCAGGTAGCCACCTATCCTTTACACTGGCCAAAATAGAGACCTAAAAAAAAAAAATTAAGATCAAGGCAAACGTAGTAATACTCTTCCAGAATACTTCATTGACCTTCAACAATTAATAGTTCAGGAATGTAGTAAGATAGAGTTTTATTTACTACCCTCTGTAGGATTTTTTTTTTTCCTTGAGTTACTTTCCTGCTGCAAGGATATACTGACTTGGAAATGATTATGGATATGGCTGTGACCTCAAACTCTGTGTCCAAATGTAAAATCTGGCTAGTCATTCTGAACATAACTTTTTACTCATGGATGACTTCCTCCATACTACCACAAAACAGATGATCTAGTGTGCCGTATTTCTGCCTCTCTGCTTCACCTCTGTTTAGCTTTAGCTCAGTTTGTGGTTCCTGTTCAAAAATGAAATACTGTGACAGGAGAAAGCTGGCTAGTTAGCACAAGTAGCAGCAGCAGTGAACTGGACAGCGTACTTGTGTCTCGGAGGATATGTTAACCTTATTCCCACTGGGAGCGGGACCTTTGTTAGATAGACTAAAGCTAGGGCACACATATTCCATCCCCCAAATCTGACCTCGTGAAATTCAGTCTGAACACAAGTAAACACTTTTTTACTCTGAGGGTGGTCACACACTGGAGCAGCAGGTTGTCTGAATAAGTTGTTTGAACACCTCCACCCATGAGGTGTTCAAAACCTGATGGACACAGTCCTGGACAGCCTGCGCTACCTGGTTCTGTCTGAGAGGGAGTGAGCTAGATGATCCCAGGAGGTCCCTTCCACACGTGGTGGTTCTGGGATTCTGTAGCAGATTGAGTCCCCTGAAGTATGGCTGTACTGGATCTCTCCTCTCTTGGAACTGGTCCTTAAAGGAAACATGGCTCATGGTGAACAGTGGATTATAAGGATGGTCTCTTGTTTAAGATTAAGTAACTATTGTTAGAACTAAACAATAAAAAATGCCTTAGATGTCTTGCAGTGTACAGAGAGGTGAGTTAGAGCGCCATGAAGAATCTGAAACAGTAAATGGTATGGTCTGCTAGAGGCTGTCCATCCTCTCTTGAACTCTGACTCTATCTTGCCTTTTTCAATGAAAATGTCTGTGGGAATAAGCATTCATTTATTCTTTGTTCACAGAATTGCACTGTTGTCATGATGGTGATTAGTTTACTCTAGGATGGGTCACCAGTCTGATTTAGAGATAATAGCATGACTTTGTCACATATGTGTATCCTTGACTCCTGTATACGGTGCCATATGCAACAACTTCTCACGTTGAACGCTGGTAGGAAACACAGGGCGCCCTGATTAACAGCCTAGAGTTTGCAGCTGCTGCCATCAGTTACTCATCCTGATGCTTCTGCTGTCTTGTGGCAGCAAACCTAAAGGGCTGGTGTTACTCTGCAGAGTGACTTTATTCTGGTTTGAGGTTTTTTTTTTTTTGGTTGGTTGGTTGGTTGGTTTTTGGGGTTTTTTTTTGGAACTTTAAAGTGCATGAACACATGTAAGCCTGTGGCAACTAGTGGCTTTTTCCAGTGACAGCTGCACAGGGGATTCAAAGGCACAGACTTCCTTCTCAATCAGACTCCAGTCTTCTGCTGACTTTGGGAAGGCATGATTATTTCATGCCTCACTGTGGTTCACCTCTCCCAGTAATACATGTACCTTTTAAGATACCTTCAATTCCTTTTGTAGATAGCCCTTCATATAGGAAACAGGCCTAGAAAATTCACTGGAGAGAAAGCTCTGCCAGAACTCTTTTGTGATTAAATATCTTTTATAAAGCCAGCCATACCTGTCTTCCTACTCCAGAATTTGAGGAATGCAAACCCAAGTCTGCTTTATCAATACACAATTTGGACTTCAAGAGAGACATCTTTTATAAAGTGCAGGTGCTGGCTCCGTTGCCTCTTATTACCTGAAAACTTCTTGCATGGCTTCCATGCTTTGTACTTCCCAGCAATTATTTTTTAATATATTGTGAAAATACATCCTTTGATATTAACCCAGTGTTAGAAAGAAACAATTCATTTGCACTCCTTCCTTAATGTTGATGCTTAAACATTCATGGAGTTTGGCAGTTGATGTATCTGTAGTTGAATTCCGGAATGCAGTTCTCATATCACATATTACTAACTAATGAAAGCAAATGCTTTCTTCACTTCTCTCAACAAAACTAATTGAAACAAGCCATTGCTTGAGGAAATACGTATTACAATCAAGTCAAGCACTTTTATTTTGTAAATGTCAAAAACAAATTAAGGAGATGGAACGATAGCATTCAGTGTCAATGTCACATTTAACTTTTCATCTGAAGAGACTTTCAGCAGCATATTAGGCATCCAACTTAACTTTCATCATACTAGTGCCTAGCTAATTGCTGCTGGTGTGTGTTGTTTCCAAGCTGAAACCCTACCCTTGAAGTTAGGTACTGTACTTTTTATTGATCATCTCTGATCCTCTGAATCCAAACTTGGTATAATGACTCTTGGGTGTTATTTTGCATCCTCTTATGTAAATACCACGGTTTGTTTTTCTGTTGTCCTGCAAAGAAGCCACAACAAATTGATTCTGCACAAGGTAAATCCTGCACGTGCATTTAACGCTGTGGTTCTGTGATCACATATTACAGATCTGTGCAGTGCTGGATCAAGCAGCAGTACAGAGTTTGGTCAGTGGAAGCATATGTACAAGGTTAGATTTGGACAAAGATGAACAGCAGTGTCTTTTGGCATGCCACCCTGCAACCCAGAGAGCATCACATCCAGTGCTCCATTTGTCTGCACTTTACATTGCAGGATTTGCTCTGTTGCGCTGTGAGTTTAATAGTGGATGGTTAACAGTCCCTGGAAACAGCTTTGAGAGAAGCACCATGTGGTTGCCAAGCATCATTTGCATTTTGGCACATTTTTCAGTTCTCTCTTGAGAAGCTGCAGAACAAGAAACTGCTGGGGAGGAATCGTACAAATGGTGACCTAACTGTGTCGACTGTGCCATGCACAGGCCTTCCTGTGCTCTGTAGGGGAGGTTAGAGCAGAAATGTAACAGCAGGTCAAACTTGGCAGCTACTGATCATCTTCACTGCAAATGGAACTAAACGACTACATATTCAGCACAGTGCTGCAGCTTTTGATAAGAGCAGTGATCTGTGGCAGAATTCTGCTGTAAATGAATGTAAGATAGAATAGGGAACATTCTATCTTACATATAGATATCCCAGATATCTTATTCTATCTGGGATGGGGAAGATGATATTCACAAAGACCTGCATATGGCTCTCACTTTACCCAGAGTGCTGTTATCTATTCCTGTCTGGCCGGCCTCATTGACTTTTCTTTTTAGCTTTGCCTCAGCATTGCTATAAAAGGCCCAGGTCCTGCATATGGCATTTCCAATTTTCCAGCTGAACAAAGGAAAAGTCAAGGAATTTTTGTAGAGACAGTGAGAAACACAGTTCCTTCCACTTAGTAAAGAATCGAAATCACTTTCTAAATGCTGGAATCAATCTACTTAATTGCATGCAACTTCAAAAGAATGAAGAAAAAATATGGACAGTGGTGAGTAATGGAGAATCTCAACTCTGCAGGAGAATTCCCACTGCTCTCTGGAGCTCATAGGCTGTGCGCTATTCAGTGTGCAATCAAGTACCTATATTATAGGCAGGAGCCAGATAGCACAACACTGAGAAAAGACACTAACTGTGCTGTGTGTGCAGTGGTTTTAGCATCAATGCTGAGGCTTCTCTGGCTGACAGTCTTTCTTTAGCTAAGGAATGGGTGACATGCTGTTCCTCTCGTTGATGAAAACGAGGGCAAATCGGCATCTGAAGCATGCAGCAGTGAGCCTGCTGGCATCCAAATGAAAGGAGGGAACGTGCACATAGAGAAGGTAAAGATGTGCAGGGATAATGACTAATCACCTTTAATATAGAAAATGCAGAAGTGGTAAAGAAACGCAGACCTCTAGAAAGCAGGGGGGACAAAGCTCAGTCAGAAAGGATACGGACAACTGACCCATCCTAAAGTGAGCCTGATTAAGTGTCTCGCTTAAAAAAGGTTTTTTAATGCGTAAGGTGGTATTAAAAGGCCTGCGAATGAGTCACTGCTTTCTGTTGTGGTGCCAGGGCAATTTCAACTCAGTGTATGAAAGCAGATTTATTTTCTTGTGGAACTGTAACCTTTTTGAAACAAACGCAGTGAAATCCCTATTACTTCCCTCGCTGTGGACAAAATGGGTATTCTTTTGCTGCTGCTCTGTCAGTTCTGAATAACCAAAAAATCTGTGTGATTTTTTTTTGTTGTTATGTTTGTTTGTTTTTATTCCACAAAGTTTATTATTTGTAAACTGGAACTTTAAACAGCACTCTTCTCTGAAATGGATAGAGATTACTGCTTGTTCAGAGTATCGTATTAAGCACATGTAGAACTTCAGAGGAAACTGCTTAAAGCAACGATTTCTTGAATCAAGAGCACAAACTCCACAGTCCCATAAAGCTCTGCCATTGTGTTGACCAGTCCATGTGGTGACAGTGTTATCCCATTTCCTCATCATTTGCTTACCTTGTGTATTTAGATGATGAGTTCCTCAGGGCAAGCGCTATCTCTCGCTATATTTTCATGGTGTGGTCTAAGCATGTAATTGTATCGAAAAACAGATCCAATAATGATAATAACCCAGGATTAAGTTGCTCAGGGCCCCATCCAACCTGGCCTTGAACACCTCGTGGGACAGGGCATCCAGAACCCCTCCGGCCGCCTGTTCCAGCCCCTCACCACCCTTCTGGTGGAAAACATGAACACGTGATTTCTGAAGGTCTTACAGCAGCCAGAAGAATCACACAGAAAAGCTGAGTTAATGATGAAGAGACAGAAAAGGCTTTTCACGCAGCTCTGTTTCTAACTCCTGCTATCCATTTAAGCTTACAGTGCGTATCTATTCACGTATAGTATGATAAATACCTAAAGTTCTTTCTCCTCCCTTTTAGCTATACCGGTGGAAACTGCCAAACAAAACGCAAATGTAGCTTTGGTTCTGACTTCTTGTGGAGGCCACATTGGTTTTCTGGAAGGAATATGGCCAAGGAAGTGCACTTACATGGACAGAGTCTTCAAGCAGTTTGTGCAAGCTGTGTTTGAGCACGGAAACAAAATCTTTAGCATGTAGCTTTGGCTATAGCACAGTGGCACATTCCAACAAGGGCAGTTAAGCTTAATGCACAGATTTTAACTACCATAAGCCAGCAAATGGAGGAAGTCCATTACTACACGCAAAAATATTTTTTGCCTAAGATTTTGTAGCAAGAAACTAAATAATATGTTGTCACTTTTGTATTTATTTTTAATATGCCTTACTAAGAATGACCTTAAATGAAACAGCATTCTGCATACATCAAATTGCACTTAACCAAAATCATCAAGCAAGTAGATCGTAATTCCTCAAGATTTTAATTTAAACCAGTACGTATTTAGAAGAGTTAATTTAGACGGCTTTTAATATTAGAATGGCAACGTTCAAAATAGCATTTGTTGTCCTGCCAAACATAGTACAAGTTGGCCCGTTCCTTAGGTGAAAATCTGCAGAAAACGAAAGGAAGGAACAAAAAGAAGCACTGACTCTTCAAACAAGTCTAAATTGCAGCATGCTATTCTGTAGCATTAGACTGATGGACGTTTGCTGTTTTACCCTGACAATATCCAGATCTAGGGTTAGTTATTGTGTTTTAAACTATGCCAATGCCATATTCATTTTACGTGTGTATTTTTTTAAGCGGCTTATGTATAGTGTTTACATATAACCAAAAGATTCCTTTAAAAGAGTACTGTAATAACTTATGTAATTAAAAGACATTTTGCATTTCAGTGTTTGTGTATAGCTGGGCGTTGTCATATCTGTAATAGATACTTCATATAAGTGGTAAATTCAATTACTGTCTGTTATGTTTATATTACCTTGCAAGAACGTTACAGTTTTAAATAAGAAACCATAGAGCACTAGGAAATTATGATATAATCTGTTTTAAATTAAAAAATGTATCAGTCTGAATCCATTATCTCTGCTATTGTTTCTGATAATTTCCAATAAGAATGTAACAGAGTGTTTCCAGAAAGATGAGAGCTGGGACAGGGTGGTGTCGTTGGTTTGCTTATTTGATCGTGTGTCTGCGCTTCAGCAATAGGTTGTCAGTCACTGAAGCCTCCACAGACCGATTGCTGCCCCGGTGGCTCATGAGGTTGTGAGGCTGCCTGAGACAGTGCTGTTTGCAGCCCTGAAAGACAGAGAGCTACAGTGGATCCTTGAGGAAAAAGGACAATTTTGAAAACTGCTGGGAAGACCTAAGTTAGGTCAGAGTGAAATGAAATCTTCGAAGCAGCTTCTGTGGAGGTCCTCTCCCACGCTAATGACTGTTTTGGGCCCAGCAACACAAGATCAGGCAGTGGAGATGCCTTTGCATTTTTATTGTTATGTTTTGAACAGGGTCAGTGCAAGAAGAAAATGTGGCTAAAAAGCAAGTCAGGTCATCTGTCTTCAGTAGCACGTGAACAGCCCTCTTGCAAGGCAAGTATCCTAGTAACAGCAAAGGCAAGGGGAGAACAGAAATAACTTTTGTCTTCAAATAAAGCAGAAATCAAGATACACTACATGAAAGCTAATTTTATAAGGTGGGAGGTTACATTAAAAACTAGAAAGCGTTTTCAAGTTTTGATTTTTTAGGCAAGGCATTGGGCTTTGTACAGATAATAAAGTCTAACTTACTTCTTACCTAATAAGGACAGTGGGGAAAGCAAAATGAAACTTTATGCATGTTGCTACAACAGATGAAATCAGCATATTAGTAGGGTGCCTTACTCATTCTTAAATTCATTCCCATTAGAGAAGTTATGTTCCTACAAAAACAATGAGCAATAAGCTGTGTATTGAGCATTACATTTGTAAAATTGTTCGGGTACGGTACTGTTGAAAACTCGGCAGCAAATATTAATAAAAAATAAAACCACTTATATTAAAAACACACCTTACTGGTTAAATAAAAGTAACATGGTCGATGGCAGAATTTCTGTCTCTTTGCACTTATTTCATTTAGGTCCAATCCTACACACAGATCCACATGATATGTTTCTCTATAAGTATCTGTTAAGGTGTTTGTCATGCCCTCAATGTAGAGTGCTTTTGCTTACATCCTGTTGGGGAAAATGCATTGTCCAAAGCACTGCATGCTAAGAGACAACAATCAGATTTTACTGTGGTTACCTTCAAGCTTTCCCAGGCAGATTTTCTGAAACATAAGATGTAGACACTTAACTCAGTTATTTTCAGAGACACAAGAGCTAATAAGAAGCTTTTCTAGGAAAAAGAAGAATTTTCCTATGTAGTATTTTTATATGTTGTACACAGAGCTTCGCTAGCAAGCCAAAATAGTGAGCCTGGGATGAGCACTCTGTTCAGAAGCGCGAATTCATAGGCTCTTTGGCTTTTCATGGGATCTGAGTAACCAAACAGCAACAGGGAAACAGATGCTGGAGATGGGAGAACAATGTTGTTAACAAAACACGTGTTAGTGGGAAGATGGATAATGAGAACAAGGTACAGTCACAAAGTCACAAAGGTACAGACACTTCATAATGAAAACTTTCCTCCTGCTTCAGTACTGTGTAATAGCTGAAGTCGAAAGGAAAATCTAGAAACTGTCTAGTGCAATCCTCCTGCTCACAAGGGTGCCTGTTACATATATGCTCCAAAACATAACCTCAGCTTGCTCTTGGAGCTTATGCGATGTACTGTTTATATCTGTGAGGCCTTCAGTCACCCAGGAACCATGCTGGACCTAAGCAAAGACTAAGGTTTTAGAGTACAGTGTATTAAGTCTTGTCAAGTAGACCTAGACAAAATGAAAATTTAGAATAGAAATGAAAATGTAGTTCTAAGGATGCAAAGAAACCAACCCATTGCATACACTTCACACTGAACAGAAGGATTAATGCTTTTTTAGGAAACCAGGACACACACCGGTATGGCTTACAAGACTTAACCAGAATGGGCTATGGAGAACAGTAAACAACTCCACGAGAGCTGGTGTTGATGAAATGGCAGTAAATGCTGGTGACGTGAGGCAGGTCTTCATGGTTGTGTTGGTAAGGCACTGAGTATCAAGCTTCAGACATCCACATGCTGATTGTCACAGAGCACGGTCACTCTGAGAACTAGACTGACCACTACAGGGATTGGAAAAGGCCTCTGCTTTCGAGAGTTACATCCAATATGTGTTTCTGGAAGCTCCTTACCTCCTCTCTGCTGCAAGTTGCCTCTTCCAACTGAGATCTAGTAGGAAATTGTTTGAGCCCTTCAAGCCAGCAAAATGAAGCAGCTTGCTTATCTTAGCAGTTCCCAAATGTTTCAGACTTTGGGCTGCTTCCCCTTTTCTGTAATTGTTTGGACCTCTTGTGCACAACTGACATACATTTACAGTCACTGGCCTGGCCCCAAATCACTGCAAACCAGACATAGCTATACCTCCAACATACACGCTGGATCACTTCCTCAAGACAGGTTAGCAGTGTTTCTTGCCAGCCAGGAAAACAACAACTGCAGATAACTGCTGTAGAATATCCCAGCCATATATATGTATACATATACATATTATTATTTGTTTCCATTCCAACAGAGGGAAAGCAAAACTCTGCCAAACACACAAGCAGCCACAATGGCCAGCAGTTCTTTGTTGGCAAAAACCTCTTCCTCTGTGGGATCCAATTTTCCTGTCCCTTTTTTTTTTGCTACTAGATAGGCAAGAATCCAGCCTCTTCCCTCCTCTTGGATGAGGGTATGGCAACTTCATGAATCTGCAGAAGGGGTGGGAATAAGCTTCCTGTGCTGCCTCAGCTGCCCTTCCAGTCCATTAAAGGAACCATACACACAGTGATTAGAAAACCACTAGTTTAAACCAGCTTCACATGTGGCTTTGGCTAACCTGTTTGAGGAATTCTTCAGATGCACTGGCAGTGTATGCAGGGTTAATCACAGCTGAGAGGTTTAAGCAACAACTACTTCTGCGTCTGTCAGTCACCACTTCCTTGCCTAGATGAGATACCTGATAACCAGCAGGGCAGGTTCGGTATGTGTTAACACGTCAAAGGGGCTACAAGGTCTCTGTGCTAGCAGGACTGCCACAATAGGGTTCAGGATCAAGAACTCAGACCACAAGTATACAGCAATTCCTTCTTGAGTCAGCCGCAGTCAACAGGCACCCCAGCAGTATTACCACCCTGTGGTGCTCAGCAACATGATTTAGAGGAGGGTTGTTAGGGTAGTATTGTTAGTTCATGGTTGGACTCGATGATCTTTAAGATCTTTTCCAACCTGAGTGATTCTGTGATCCTACGATTACAGTTAAAATTAGTAAATAAAGCCAAATCAGCACAAAATCCTTTTGGCTTTACACCTGTTCAATCAGCGTGCTGCACCTGTATGAATGCACTTCCTCCTTCCTCCTCGAGTCCCCTAGACCCAGAGTAAGGCTGCCCCTAAGCACTCCTGTTCACAGTCACCACATCCTCTGGGGAGAACACATTTCTGAGAAGTTCGTGTTCTTCCAGTAAAGGAGATATTTGCTTGCACACTCAAACTGAAATTAGTGCTTCCAATGCTGCCACCTTCTGTGGAAAGCTGGAAGTTTACTCATATCCTTCTATTCCATGACCAGAGTTTTCTCAAGTTTTGGACTGTAATCCTTTACAAGAATGCTTGCTTCTTTACAAAAATCTGCTGCTCATCAAATTACTGTTCCATGGAAGGATGTGAGAAACACCCAGCTTTACTTGCTTCATGGCCCTAAGAAAAAAGGATGTAAAAACATCATGTTAAGTTTACAAAGCCAGCCGTCACATTAAAAAAAATGCTTTTATCATCCTCCACGAAGTTTACAGGCAGCCAAGTGATTAAAGTATCTGTCATCTGGAAAGAATTCTGCTCTCCTGCAGTAACCTACAAGGGACCACATGTTGCTGCATTCACTGTAAAGACACAGTAGATTATCATGCATTGAAAAGGAGCTGTTACAGGAAGTTATAAATAACATTTCCTTGCTATCAGCTTTTTCAAAAACTGCAGCTGCTGAAAATCCCCATTTGCCTAGGAGAAACTGTGCTTCAGAGAGGTTTGTCAAGAAAGAAGACTTATCAAAGGAGGTTCCTTGTTTCAGTGAACAAGGAGGGAAAAAATACAGGTAAAGCAAAATGTCTCTAGAGAATTTGATCTATATATAAAGAAAAATTATTCAGCAACTTGTGTATGCTTCCCGACAGTTAATCCAGTATATCTAACAGCTATAGAAACAACAAAATGTTTGAGATAATTAAAAAAAGGACTAAACATTTTTGTATGAAAATGAAAATATCATGTTTAAAATACTTCAAATATTACGAAAGGAATATTTACAGAAAGCTTATGCTGTGTAGCTCTCAAGTGCTACTTCAGTGCTATATGTTAGTCTGAAATCTGCACAATAAACCAGGAATCTATGGGAGAACACCTGTCACACATTACCACGCAGGAAAAAAAAAAAAATCAAACAGCTTTCAAAGTCATTTACTGGTTGGCTAATGCTGAGGTTCACCACACTTGTCTCCAGTCATTCTGATGGAGTGATGTATTCTCATCAGCATGAAAATGTGTAATCAAATCAACTGAGAGGTGGCTGTGTTAGCAAGCAGAACATACCAGTGTCAAACCCAACAAGGACACTACATGCATTTCGGATAAGACTTCAGGTTTTTCCTGGCCTGGAAGCTCAGAAGGAGCACACTATGTATGAACTAGGTTCCTCAGCATTAGTGCTCATGGAATGGCTTGGGTTGGAAGGGACCTTAAAGCCCACCCAGTCCCACGCCGTGCTGTGGGCAGGGCTGCCACCCAGCAGCTCAGCTGCCCAGGGCCCCATCCAACCTGGCCTTGAGCGCCTCCAGGGATGGGGCACCACAGCTTCTCTGGGCAGCTGTGCCAGCGCTTCATCAACCTCTGAGTGAAAAACTTCCCCCTGATACCTAAATTTCCACTCTTTTAGTTTAAACCCTTCTCTTCTTCTCATATCACTACCTGTGTAAAATGTTGATTTCCCTCCTGCTTACAAGCTCCCCTTAAGTGCTGAAAGGCTGCTATCCGGTCTCCCCTAAGCCTTTGCTTCTCCAGGCTGAATGAGGAGAGGACTGCACATTTGAAGCAACCCCCTCCAGTTCCTACTTGTCAGGTTTCCTCTTGGAGTGTACCAGCCAGATTCCTTTTGAGTGACATCAAACCAGCAGACATATCCCCAGATCACACATAACACGCTCCGGCCCTGGTGGCAGCAGCATCTACAGGGCTGAGCTGAAGCCGCCCTGGGTTGGTGCATCTGTGATCCTCAGCCCTCCTGATTTCACTCAGAACTTTTCCTATTACTTGCTAATGCGGATGTTAGCTCAGAGCTTGAAATATCCTGAAAGAATGAATCCACAAGGTAAAGTTAGGTGAAGTACAACACCATCATCCAGAGTACTAAGACTGAAACATCTCAGGGAATGGGAGGAAAAAAAAAATCACAGATGGATGGTTATGCTACAGAATGATTGGTGAAACACAGTGCAGAACTTGTCCAGCTGCTGGCATCCTACTGCCAAACGTGGTCAGGTAGCAGTGATGGGACGAGAGGGGGTGGCATCACGCTGCACCAGGGGAGGTTCAGGTTGGATATTAGGAGAAATTTCTTCTCAGAAAGAGCAGTGCTGCAGTGGCCCAGGCTGCTCAGGGGGGCGGTGCAGTCACTGCCCCTGGAGGTGCTCAAGGACCGTGTGGGTGTGGCGCTGAGGGATGCGGTCAGTGGGCATGGTGGGGATGGGCTGATGGCTGAAATAGACGATGTTAACGGTCTTTTCCAACTTTTAATAATTCTGTGAATCCAGCCACTTCACCACCAGACGACGAGCAAGCCCAGTTTCCCCCCTTGTTGGGACAGACGCCTCATACCACAAGACAGCCTTAAGGAAAAGACCGCCACCAGTCGAGGCCGGAGCCGCACTCTCCTACAGGCGGCGCCCTACTGCGCCCGCGCAGCCCCTCCCCGCGGCAATGCCCGGATGTGAGCCGCTCCGCGCTCCGCCCACCCTCTCCGCCCCGTCCCTCCTCCCCCCGCCCCGATCCCGCAGCTGGCAGCCCGGCGCGGAGGGCGGCTGAGCGCCGCCGCACGTCCCTGCCCTGGCGCGAGGTAAGCGGGCGGGCGGGCGGTTGGACTGGGGGTCGCTCCCACCCGCGGCTACCGGCTGCTGCTTGCCGCCTGCCGGTGGCTCTTGTCGGCTCCGCGCGGCTGGCAGTGTTTCGCCGAGCCGTGCCTTCTCCCCGCCTCGGGCCTGCCGGCCCGGGCCTGCCGCCGGCTGCCGAGCCCCGCGATCGTGGCGGGGGCGAGCGGGCGGTGCCGGCTGCCGTTGGCCTGGCGGCGCGCGGCCGTTTCCCTCAGCTCCCCCCCCCCCCCCGCCCTCGCCCCGCGGGGACGGCCGCCCCGCGCTGGGGAGGGCCCGTCCGGCTGTGGGGCTCCGGCGGGTCCCGCTCCGACAGCTCTGTGGCCGTGGGGCGGCACCGGGCCCGCACCGAGGCCTCCCCTTGGCCTTTCTCTGGGCTTCCGAGGTCCGTGTGCCAGCCCAGCCCTGTCAGGCAGGTGTCCCCAACCCCTCCCCCCACCCCTCCTTCAGCCCGTCAGAACCCGAGGGCTCATTCCTGCCTCAGGGGCTCGGCGCTGTGGGTGCTGCGGCGTTGCTGGGCTCTCCTCCACTTCGTGCACCGAAAGCTTTGGTCGTTCCATAGTTAGTTCTCGCGTTTCTTCAGCGCCTTCCCTTCTCCTAACCTGGCTTTGTACCAGTGGGACTTCTTCAGGGCAGGAGCTGAAGAGCTGGCAGGTCCTTGCCCAGCTGCCAACAGCGTTAGGAGGGAGGGATTGGCTGCTCAGAAGTCGGAGCTCTTTGTGGAAGGAGGATGATTTGTCAGTGCCCTGAAAAGCAGTACCGGCGAGGGAAGGATCGCAGTTTTTGTTTTGGTCTTGAAAGTCTTCCTTGAGCGTGCCCTGTCATGTGGGCCAGAGTGGCTGCAAAGCACCAGGAAGGTCTGGCTGGCTGCGTGGTGTGTGTGTCACCGTGATCTCAAATGCTGGGAGTCAGTGGTGTTCTCTGAACTAAGAGAATATGAGCCCACAGCCTTGTTTGGCCTTGGTGCCTGGTGTTTTCATCCTAAGTGTAGCTGTGAAGTGGCCATACCACATCTCCTGACCGGTTATCTTTGAGGAGTAGGAAACTGTTGTTTTTCTATCTGTCATAGAGCGCATTCACTATTAGCAAGGCTCTGTTTTCTGCTTCTTAGGGAGAGACATGGAAATAGAATTGTAGAATGGCTTAGGCTGGAAGGAACCATCAAGCTCCAGCCTCTGCCGTGGACATGGTTGCCAACCACTAGATCAGGCTGCTGAGGGCCCCATCCAACATGGATAAGAATCAGTATGAGAATACCGCAATACGAGAAGTGCTATTAGAGATTTTTTCCCTACGTATGTTCTTTAGTGCCACTTCAAATGTATGTTGCTGGTTACATGGCTTCTTTAAATGAGAAAGTCAGAAAACAGCATTGGTGTCTGTTTGAATTTGAGCATCGTTCATCTTGCGTGTTTAGAGGTGGCCTCACAAGGGAGTGGGTAAATGAAAATGGGGTTAAGGACAATTGTAAGTGTGAAATATTGGAAAGAATATGTAGCTCTTTTCTGTTTGGATAATGAATGGTTATTAAAAGTTGCTTAATGTGTCTTTCAAATTGCTAGAAAAAGGCATGTGTTTGTCAGTGCTGGAAGGCTGACTGAAGTTGTGCTGAAATGAAATATCTAAGCAGTGTTGTATAGCTGGTAATTGTGAAGTTCCTGCTTGACTGTAAGGTCTGTCATTTTACATCAGATGAGTTAACGCTTGAAAACTATTAGAATTCTCTTTTAGAAGTTTGTCTGGCTGCCCTCGGCAAAAATTAATGGATAAATCATGACCTAAAAAGGTGGTAAGAAGTTGTGAGCACTGTGTCTTCCGGCAGCCTCAATTTTTTAGGGAGATGATTATACCTTTACTGAACAATTATTGCTTAAAATGGTACCTTTGGGTAAGAGAACTTAAAAGCTGCAGAAGCCACAGATGTAAAAGAGCCTGGGATGGCTTCACTGAGAATCTGTTAGTTTTTAGACGATGCTATTGCTTATTAACTGCTGCATCTTTAATATTGTTTCAGGAGACATCATCTTCTTTAATGCCCAGGGCAGATGTTACTCCCTAGACTTTCTGTCTCTGAACCGTAGCATAATTGGTATTAGATGGAAAAGTTGTAGGCAGTTGCTGATGTCCTTAGAGTTCTGTAGTGGCAGACTCAAAACTTAGAATGTAATGAATTGATTTGCTGTTGCTGGGATGCACGGAGTTGAGAGGAGGCCCACTTCTGTAGGGGCTATGAAAAAAGGGCACCTTATTATTTTCTGGAAAAATGCAAAAAGCCAAGAAACTTCAAATATATATAGTGTATCTGCCACAGTTCAACAGGTAAAACAGCAAAATCTCCAACATTTTGAGATGTGTAAATAAAAGCTGTTTGTTTTTCAAGTGAATATCAAAGAAATTTGAAGGTTACTTTTTGAAGGGTTGGAAAAGGGTGGGAATATTGAGTTCAGAGTCTGAGAAGAAACTTTATTAAGTGCTGACTTGATGTAAGTGCTATGTGAACGTGTTGTGTTTTTCATAGGTGTCATGAAACGTCTTGTTCGTAAGCATATACGTAAGGAATGCTCTTGGCACACCGTGATAAGTTACTTTGGCCTAAACATCGATTGCCTCTTGTAAAAACCTGTAAGTAAAATAAATGTCATTTGATTTGAGGTTGCTTTGATGATTTGATCTCCGAACATAATTAGCATGGCCTGCCTCTAAAAGGAAAAGTGAATATCGGTTACTTTACTTTGTAAAAGGGGCGAATCTTTGATTCTGTTGTAACACCTGACAAAGGCATTGAAAGCTGACTCAATTGTTGTGTTTTACAGAAATGGCAGCTCAGAAAAGGAAGTCTGCGTTAGTAGAGCCATCTGCTAAACGTCCCAGGCTGGACAAGAACAGCAGACCATCGTCAGCAAAGAAGGAGAAAGAGGTGTCAGATGCAAAGCATGTCTCAAATAAATCAAACTCTAATCAGTGTGCAGTGCAGGAGAAATCTGTACTCAGAACCTCTGTCAAATCAAACAGGTCAGTGATAAAACAATAAGTTATTATTCCACATTTTCTTCCTAGACTGAATTAGTGCAGAAACAGTGTAAAGAGAGTGAATTGGAGTTAAAGGTAGTTAAAATAGTTAATTATTACTAGTGGGACAGTCAGCTTTAAATCATTTTGATATCTCCTACATGATCTTTCTCTGGAACCATTTAAGTGTCTTGAAATCCAGAAAGACTCCTCCAAAAAGGGTTCTGAAGGGAAAATAAAACTGATACTTCATTTAAAAGCTACAAGTATCAACAATTAAAATCTGCTGGAAATGCTGGAAGGCGTTCATGTGGAGTTCATGGTTCAGTCTTGCAATACGTAGAAGGCATTGAGCACTGCGCTTAAGAGTAACCAGGTGGAAGTGATGTCTCTTTAGACAGATTTTAGAGAAAGTGATTCTAAAAGCATTACAAATATATAATTTCTTATTTATAAAGAAGGGGGGGGGGGGGGGGGGGACAACAAACCAGATGCAGAGGTTAGTAGGAATGTGACATTTTTAATGACAAATTGGATTTTTCTGGGTGCTGAAAAATAATTATTTGAATATTTCAGTGTCAACACAAATGAATCTGAACTAGGAACACGCATGACTACAAGGTCATCGGGATTCAACTCAGGTAGTAAAACAGTACCTGACAAAAAGGCCCAACAGCAGTCTAAGTCTACAAAAAGTAAAGAGGTGTGCCAGAAAAAACCTGCGCAAGAGATTCCTAAGTCGAAATGTGTAACTGCTCCAAGTGAATCTGGTGCGAGGAGATCACAGAGGCTGCAGCAGCTAACACACGTGGAAGAGCCTGCGAGATCCCTTCGCAGCAGAGAAGTTAAAGAAGAAAAAGCTTTGGATGTGAAACAGAGTAGCCAGGCGAAAAGACCTGCTCAGAATGTCCCAGCGAAAGCACTTAAACCTGCTGGAGAGAAAGCAGAACAGAAAAACACCAAAACAAAGTCAAACAATGCAAAAGAAGATAAAGAAACACGTGTAGAAGTGACCAGCTCTCCGAAAGAGAAGAAGTGTAAGGCAGACAAGAAAAATGATAATTCAAAAAGCCTTCAACACAGCGTTCAAGACTCGTCGTTATGTCCTGATGACGGCCTTGAGGAAGTTAAGAAAGACCAAAAAGACCCTGTATCTCCCGTTCTTAGCAGCACAAAGAAAGTGAAAGCAGATTCTCCGAAGCCAAATTCTAAGACAGTAACTAAGGAAAAGCAACAAGTGCACCAGAACATAAAAGGCAGTATAAAACCAAACAAGGTTTCACAGCCATCTGTAAGTGAAACAAAAGTAGCTGATCAACCCGAGAGCGATGTGAAATCCAAAAGGGTGAGCATCCTTGAACTTTGTGAAGAAATTGCGGGTGAAATTGAGTCAGATACAGTAGAGGTGAAAAAAGATTCCCCTAATGCTGAGTGTAGTAAAACAGAAGAGGAAAAGCACGCTGAAGTACAGCTGCAACAAAGTGAAATGCTTACGCAGAAAGAACCTGCTCAAAGTGCTCAGTGCAAACGTTTTTTCCCTAGCAAAAAAGGAATGCCTGTCAAGTGTACTTTGAATGGTAGAAGTAACTCCTCAAACAAAAACTCTAAATGGACCAAAATTAAATTACTGAAAGCTAATAACATGAAGCAGACTAACTTAAATTCTGCTAATGCCCCCAAGCTTTCTTTGTTAAAAAATTTCCCTGAAGTTTCAGAGGCAAGTCAAATAGCTACGGAAGCACAACATTCTAAGGTGGAAGGTCAGCTGCCAGTGACAAGACTGTCCGAGAATGAAAGTGCAACTTGTGTGCAGGATAAGTCAGACCCTTCATCTGAAAGAGCTGGAAGTAAAGAAGTGGCATTGGAAATGAAACAACCCACGAAAAGAGGTGTGGAAAATGGTTTGTTGCATAATTTGACAAAACATTTCTCTGAGCCTCGACCCGATGAGGTAAGCCATTTTAGTTAGGATGTGTGGTGGGGAGGGTGTTCTGAGTCTCTTTCGTTTTCTGAGAACGCCCTGCTCATAAGATTTGTTTTAACAGTGACTTTATTTTACAGTAACTTATGTTTTCAGACATGCTAAAGGTCCTGTTATCATAGGACCTTATATCGTGTCATTATCATTATATCATTATCATATCATTTTATCTATGATGACGCATCCAGTAAACCGGACAGTTGATCTGTTCATTCTCCCAAGTTCCTTAGCCAATTAAATGTTGATGGTTAAAATTTTCCTGCTGCAGCCAAAGGTTGTATGGATTCATCTGGATGCTTCTTGATGACTTAAGCTGTTCTGAAAAGATGTATTAAAAGAAATGGAGTAGGGGGTGTTCTCTACTTCATTATGGACTACCTAAGCTATTGCATTCTGTCTACTTAAAATATGATGGAAACAGAAAAACTGGTGCTGTATTCGAGGTGCTAATACTGAGTTACCTGAGTGGTTTTGATAATATATTAGAGGCATTAAATAGTTGTTTGCTTTTTTAATTTAAATCTCATCTTCTGTGTTTTATTTAGAACTTCAAATTACGTTTGGAGTCAAGTCCAGAAAGTTCTCCAGTGAAGCATCTTACAGCTCCTAAACCATCAAAACAATTAAAAAGAGAGCCTGGAGAATGCGATCCACAAGGTAATTGCTTACTAATGATTTTTCTTCTTTTTCTGATCAGCTTCCTTCCAGAGGGATGTTTCCCAGAGCCAAACTTCCAGAACTGGAACTGTTCACTGAAGGTATTAATGTATCTTTGCACCCAACAATACAACCACGTTAATTGCAGCAAATGTGGTTTTATCTGAGGGTTCTGAATTGAGAAGTAGTATCTGTTTTTCTTCCCAGCTCTACTTCTGGCACTTCTTTGTGCTTTATGCATGAATATTTTAATGCTTTAATGTGCTCCGTTTCAGCATAAGTGAAGTGACAACTTATTCATAAGCAAGCACAAAAAACAACCTTTTCCATGTGATAAATTAATAAACTTTCAATTTCTCAATTGGATTCTTCTTTTGCGTCTCTTTTTGTTAAGGATCCTCTGTTGGTTACCACTTCCTTTGCATAGATATCTGCATTTCTTTCTTCTAATTGGTTGTCTTTGGTCTTGACCAAATTTGAATTATGTAATTGCTCTCCCATTTTATTATATATTCTTGTTTTTTCAGCCTGTGAATTCTGTTTGTTAGGCCTTGTGATGAGTGCGATGTAAACATTTTAGCTCAAGTATGTTTGATTAGGAAATACTGTCAGCGGATCACTAGCATCTCTTTCCCCTTGAAGTTGTTCATCCCTTTGTTTTGTGTTCTTGAATTCTTGATTTGATAGGGTTTTGTTTTGTTTGAAAATCTGATCTGGAGAGCACTGTTTAATTATTTTGCTCTACTAAACAGTTACAATTTTACTGCTATTTTAGGGTATTTTTGTACAGCTAAATACTCTGTGCTGTAAGAGAATGTGAAAAATGGTTTTGGTTTTGTTTTTTTAATCTATTCTGAATTGCTTCAGTGTTATGGAGCACGCTTCAGGTGATGGCATTTATGATTCTAATGCTATAAACTCTGGTGTAGTTTACTACTGCCCATGGTTAGTGGATGGCAAGCTGCTATGCAGAACTGCCCAGAAAACATTAAAGAAAATTGCATGTTGTTTAAGTACGTGGTGAAACACTTGAATACTGCCTCAAAAGTTGCATCTCTTTATTGGTTATGAGCGAATTGCAGCATTATCTTGAGCTTAAGTTAATTAGTTTTAATTAGTGTTTAAAAGAACACACTGTGTAGTTCGAATTTCCTTTGTAGCTAACAACTTTCTAATGAGATGACAATCTTTGGTTAGTTGTAGGTTTGGCTCCCAAGCAGTTGACGCACACTTCATCTACAAATCAAACTTCTGAACCTGAGAACAGGTATAGTATTTCATATGTTATGAAATGGCTGTAACCTTGCTTAGAGTTACGACCGTTTTTATTATAAGACCGTTCTCCTGGCCTCAACTTCCAATTTCAAATGGCTAGTTTCTTATTTTTATTAAGTAAAAATAGACTTCAATTTTATCTAGTTATTAAAGGATGTTTTTGTTTTGTTAAGAAAGTCAAGGAAGTACTTGTAAATAACTGTACTATTTTAAAGTAGGGTTCAGCAAAGTCAGGCAAACATCTCTAATAATCATCGGATTTGAGGAGGAGACAAAGAGAAAGTATGTAAGGAGGGATTACTGCGTGATTTTTGCTTACTGGATTTTTTTTGTCTATTTTGGGAGGATTTCCTAATCCTTAATTTAGGATGGTCTTTGTATATGTGGTTTCTTCAGGTAAGGAAAAGAGGACATAATTTGAGATTTTCTTACGAGTGCTGTAAAGCCAAAGTTCAGTGCTCTTGAAAGGTCAGCTGCCATGTAGAAAAGGAATGTTGTTACTACTAAGTTCAAACTGACACTGTAATGTTGAAAGTTCAAACTGACAAGTAATGTTGAAATTGCGTAGGCTTGTAGCTTTTTACTGTCGTTTCAAGATGTAGTAAAGAAAATAATTTCTTCATCCCTAAAATCTTGAACAGCAATATAGTTGGCACAGTGGTTAGTAAATTGCTACTTCTTCCTATATTCATAACAAAGACAAAAAATGATTCATTTTCTGTTCTTCCTCTGAGGCCAGATTAACAGTTCTGACTAAGCAACACTTTGGTACATGCTAAACCACACTACTGTGGAATTTCACAGGCAGTGAGTGCTAACATAGATGGAAGTCTAGTTAAAGGAAGATGTTCATTCTTAACTGTTAAATAGCTTTCTGGCATTTACTCAGTTTTATTACATTTTTAACCGTAATATCCACGTTGTCTTACTATTATGTGGATGTGTATGTCCTGAGAGCTTTCTTAGCCTAATTTCCATGTTACCCTGATTTGTTCTAGGCTTAAACCATCATTCTGCCTGTGGTACCCTGCTATAATACAAGAGTAATGTGTATTAGCTGCAGCATAGCTCTCTTTTTAGGTGCTTTGTAAGAAAAGGTTACAGTGAGAAAAGGCAACCCTTAAAGTAGCCAGTGAATGCAAATTTTGGGGTGTGACAATGACAGACTTAAACTGAGTGAGCATATTGTAGCAATTTAAATCTATTTATTCCTTAAGTCCTCTTCTTCCTCCCTCTCCCCTTCCTTCCCTCCTTCCCATCTCCTCTCACTGACAGCAATAAGTCTGAATTGGCTTTGAGAGGTTTATGCTATCTGTTTTATATAGCTCTCTGGAATTTGTGGCAGTATTTACAGGGTTTGCTTCAGCAGCCTGACACGTGATACCTATAACTAGTAATCTAAACCTTGCGTGGGAAATGAATAGTGTTAGGCACCATCCCTCATGCTCTGAAGATGTCTCAGTTCTGTTAATAGATGTGAATAACCTATCCTACCTGATAATAAATTCCACTTTTTTTTTTCATTACTGAAAAAAATCTTGTAATTGGTTTTGACACAAACTGTATTTGTAGTTAGTCCTCTTATTTCCCCATTTTTCCATCTGGTTTGCAAGCTAAAATATTTAGGGCTGTGTTTTGGAGTTTGGAACTTACATTTGCATCCTTTTAAAGTTTAGTCATACTAATCACAGTGGTTTTGAGTGTCTGGCATGACAGGTATGAGCGGTCCCTTTTTAACATGAAATATGTTTGTATTTTTAGGGTTCCATCAACAAATCCTGCATTAACATCAAAGTGCAGTAACTTGCTACCATCTGAGGAGCATATTCAAAAGCTAAAAGAAGCAGGAAAAGATGGCGAAAAGCAGCTGATCATAGTAAGTAATGCCCTTTTAGTAAGGTTTATCGTTTCTGAAACAAATTACTTTTGAATTAGCAGTGCTGTGTTTTTAAGAGCAAGTGTAAAAATCCTCACTTGTAGGTACTCCTATTGCCCTCGGAAATGATTCCTGAAAATTGAACCCTTGCTAAATCGTTGTTTGGTATTTTTAGAGGAGGTGGTGGCAGAGTGACTTACATTTAAAACTGACTCTTGTTAGAAAAATTCTGCTGCTTGGAAAAGACTGACTGCTCAGTAGAAATTCATTTGCTTTAGGGGTAATGAATGTGTATTTGCTCATGTGCGAAAACTCAGTTTCCCAATAGTTCAGATACATAGGGGGATTTGCATCTGGTAGATGTGTGTGAAATCAATATGAATGGTTTTATTCCTGCATCATTCAAAGATGCAAGGTTCTGAGACAAACTTTTTGTCTTGGAACAAATGTATTATTTTTATTTTTCTGTGAGCACACTGGTTTTCACTGCAGTACATCACAGAAGCTTTGGGAAATGGAAATCTGGGAAGCTGCTGAGGGAGGAGAAGCCAGAGTGTTAGGAAGGAGTCCGTGGGATGCTTTTCAATGAGATTACCCCTCTCATATAGCATTGATGGTCTGGCTAAATTGCAGTATTTTTCATGTAAGGCATGGATTATACATAGGAAAGTATTAACCAAAATAGAACCAGCTCAACTGAATGCTTTAATATTTCAAAAGCAGAACTTCTAAGAAGCGATTTGATAAGTATATCCTTGATTTACCTAAATGATACCCATCTAGATGCTTGAATACCTAGTCATAAAATGTAAACCATATAAAATAGCATATTATGAACAATAGCTAACATTTACTTAAGTAGTTTGGCTATTGCCTCTTTAAAAGTCATTTTACCAACGAAGTTAATATGAGTGATTAAATAGCTATATAGAAAGAACTGTAGAGTATTCTTCATCCCTTCAGTGTAGTTTACATATTTTTTTAGCTATGCAGTTAATAGAGTGTGAGTGATGAGTTGCTTAGGACCTTTGACAAGAAGAAATAAGTTGCTGCTTAGCTACTGAGGGGAGTAATTTTTTCACCAGATATTCAAGTAAAAGTTGTAAGTTATTTAACCCAGCAAAATAAGAGATGATAAAGAATGGTCACCTCTGAAGAACAGTAGGAGAAATGAGAGAGACCTAGTTCGTGTTTTCTGTAAGTATTTCTGGAAAGAGAACATTTAATAACAAAATATGCTGCTTACTTGCGAGCAGCAGCTTTGTACCATCCAGTATGTTTTACTTCTATCACTTCATGCAAACTTAATTCACTTCAATTTCACTGTTTGGAGTTGACTTTTTTATTCTCTTGAAAGAGCATTTTGATAATGCCCATAGTTTGCTTTACCAGGAGAGCAATGGGGAACGTAGTACTCCGATATTCTGGTAGCATTATCAAAACATGCTGAGGATCTCAAATATGTGTTATGCCACCCTGGAAAATTGATGTTAGTTGCTGCAGAGACAAGACAAAGTTCTGTCAGCAACAGTTGGCTAGCATCTGGGGGTGAAAGAATTGCTAAGTGGGCCTCTGAAGTACAGGCTTAGTTCATACAAATACTCAAGAGAATGGAATTAAAGACATCGAATAAACTATGGTACTTTTTGAAGGTAATAGTTCTGTTTTGCAAATCCGTGGTGAATTTGTTAAGTGTTCATTCTGAATGGCTGAACGGCTCTGAGAGATCTGGGGAGAACTGGTTCTACAAATTGGTTTTTGTTGTTCTTATGGGGGTGGTTTTTTGGTGTTTTGTTTTTGGAGATAGTTCAAAGGTGCGTATGCACTTCTGTAAGGATCCTTTAAGAATAGTGAAGCAGTCTCATTCTTCTTTAATGTGAACAAATATGAGAAGTCCTGCTTTTATTCGGAGCAGGGAATATTTAACTCACACTTTGTTATACATTAAAGTAAGTAAATGCCTGAGAGCTGCCTTTTAACTATCTTGACGGTATCTTGAGGTTCAGAGTTTGAGATGTTAAAAATATCATCTGTGTATTCTAAATGTTTGGGGAGGTGGTACAATGAAGCTAGTCATTGTTTTCTACAATATGCCTTATTTTTCATACTCAGTCCTTAAGGATATATATTAACTTCCTCCTTCTTCCAAATGAATTCTTTTTTCTATTTTTTTTAATAAAGAGTTCTTAACAAGCTTTCAGGCTATTTAATTGCAAGAATTAAAATAATATGATTTCCATTTGTAGGAGCAATGCTTACTAGCTGTACCTGCAGCATTCTTTTTCTTGGTGTACATCATCTAGTCATCAGAGCAACTTTCAAACGTTACATTATCATCACTGTATAAAGGCAGAGCTAAGACAGGATGAGTTGTTTCTGTGTTCTTCAGATTTGCTTTGTCTTACACATCCCAAAAAGCAGGGATCTTCCAAGTGTGGCACTTAAGCTGAGAAAAAAACAGGGAATCTAATGCTGCAGCTCTTTGTAAAACAAGCAGTGATGGAAAACAACGCTACTCAGTGTGATGTGCAGTGAGGTAGGTTCTGAGCTAGGTGCATCTGTTCTTCTGCAGGAAGGTCAGATTGAGCTCCAAAGTATGTTATGTTCCAACTCCCCGACTCAGTGTTTAGAGAAGTGGTCTGTTCTGAATATCTGTGAACTGTACTGTACAGGTGAAGTGAAGTTCCAAACTGGAGCTTTTACAGAATGATGCACTTCTTTTTTCTTTTATTTGAATATGAAATCTGTTCTTTTGGTTTCAGGAGTTAAAGGAAATGTAAATGTGCAGAGCAAGTGTTGTCAGCTTGCACGAGATCTTGCTTTACATCCAAGATGAGGAAAGTCATCTGTTGTCTTCTTGTAAAATTCTGATTTCCTGCCACATCTTGAAAGAATTTTTGACCATAAAAGTATGAAGTGATAATGCTACAAAAGAACGTTCTGAGTAGTATCCCTGTACCTCTCGGGTTTTCTTCCATTTTATGCCACTAAGGACACACATTCCTCTGCAGAGAAAGCTAGTCTGTTGCAAGTGGTGTTCAGCAGCTTTAGGGAAGGACATGTACAGTGATTGAACAGTGAAAACACATAATCAAAGTGATAAAAAATATAGCATTGCAGAGATTCTTCTGCCCTTCTAATGATCTCAGCCAGTGCCTGGATGGGAGCAAGCCTGAAGAAGTGTAGATGATTTTTTGAATGTCACTAAATTCATGGATCAGGATTGTTTGATGAATGGTGCTTTGGTTCTGGTGCTGTGTATGGAAGTGGTGTGTAGCTTAATTCAGTTTATACACTTGGATGTCAGACTTGAAATATTCCATATATTTTGTTTAAACTTGGACATAATTTTCCATTTGATTGAAATAGATGTTTTCGTTTAAGTTGCAACCACAATCCTTGGTGCAAATAATAAAAGAAGTGTAGAAGTGATTTCTCATAAGCTTGAAGAAACATATATAACAAGCATTTAAAATTGAAGATTTCTTCCTTAAACTGGAACGGTCCAGTTGGCAATTTTTCTGAAGAATTGGAGAATGATTTTGGGTCAATACTGTGTTGTTCTCATTAGCTATGTGCTGTCTCTCTCCTACAGTCCCAGTGAGAACAAGGCAGTGGTTACTGTATGAACGTCTGTGAAGGGATTGAGTAGAGATGAGAGCAGTGACTCTCCCTTACTTCTCGTGTAAATCTTACCCTTTGGAACTGCTCTGCCCCTCGTGGGACTGTAATGGTCACCGTCTCTCATGTTCATTCCTTCTCATTTCTGCTCCACCAGCAAAGCCCAGCCTTCTCTAGCAAATCCAGGTGGTGTGTGTGTTCAGCATCCTTTGTCCTGAGAGTTTTGAAGAGTGTTCCCTAAAGTTAGCTCTGATCAGATATGGGAATTCAAGCACAAAGGCTACTAGCATCAGGGCACTCTGATATACTCAAGTTGCATTTTCACACGGGTTGAGAAGGGATTGTGCAGATTTGGTTTTTAACTTTGTATTGTTTCGTGTTGCTCTAACTGATGACTAGTGAGGACATTTCATTTTGCATTTTCTCAGATATATAAAAAAAACCCTGATACATCACAGTTCTGAAAGTTCTAAGGCTAAAATTTCTTTTCAGAATGATGAGTGTCGCTGGTGATTTATTTTCCTGTTGCTATTGTTGTAAATGCCATCCACAGCAGTTCATTTCCAAGTGAAACTTGTTTCTGAGTTGGGTCGTGTCTTCTGATCCTCCCATCCAAGGGGATCCACCCATCAACTTCTGTCTTGAATGCGTCTTTTGTTAAAATGGCATTCTTTGATGTTTTCATTTGCTGTGGGGAGCCCAAAAATCTTTTTGTGTTGTTCCTTCCTGTTCTTCTCCATTGTATTTCCTTTCCAGCCGGACTGTTTTATGGCTGGGTTATATTCTTTGCTCTACAAGAAGACGAGAGAAAAAAATAATCTTGCTCTAACGCGCACTAGGTAATAAAGAAAGAGGTGACCTAGTCTGTGCCTGAAGAGAGAGGGAAGAATAAAAAAGGCCCCTTTTCATCTCCTACAGAGGCACCAAATGCCTTTTTTGCTTGCAGGGCTCCCTATTCCACACATGGAGGATCAGCAGACATGCATCTTCTCAAAGAAGATATTGGTAAGATTTTTCTTTCTGTCTAACACAGATTTAAGAAATCCTTCTGGAGAATGAGACAACATTGTTGCAATGTTCAATTACAGTTAGCCTAGGAAACGAGTGCATCTCACATATACTTTACTTTTATTAATGAGGATTACCTGATGTATCGGGAATGCTTAACTGCCATCTACACTTGCAGAATCTCATTTGGATGTAGAAGTATCCCAGCTCTTTATTGTTACTGTTTAGAAAATTGAGATTTATATAGAATAACTCATTTGTGTTCCTGCAACTACACATTTTCTTAAATGCTGCTCCGATAAAGCCTCTCTTTGAGCTCTGAGAGCCAAATCTGACACAGTTTTCTAGTTCTGGCAAGTCACAGAATCAGAATTGCAGGGGTTGGAAGGGACCTCAAGAGATCATCAAGTTCAACCCCCCTTCTAAAGCAGGTTCCCTACAATAGTCACCAGTGTATTTATTGTCCACTTTGTAGAATCTGGTGTTGGCTGACAAGATTGAAGCCCATCAATTTGAAGTTAAAGCAAGATAAATGTAAATAAATAGATAATGTAATTAGATTGTGAAAGCATATTGGATTTTGTTTGTTGGGTCTTTTGGTTGTTTGTTTTTAATTCCCCACATCGCAGTTTTTAAGGACTTTATTTACTCTCAAGTGTGGTGCATAACGTTGGTTTGTTCACTTGTTGTCCTGTTAGGGAGTGCTGGTGACCTTGAATGCAGTGTAGTTTGGGAACACTTCTTATCTCTTGATGCATGCCCTTTCCCCTTTTACTTTTGCAATGGCATAAGGTTAAAAATAGCCAGATTCTCTAGATGTTTTCTTAAAATGCAAAATGCATTCTTCATAACTCCTAACTTTATTTTCCATGTCCTAGTTTTGTATTATATGGATCTACAAAGCGTTTTTCTTTCCCTCCCTTGAAGCATTATGTCCTGTACTGTGTGTCTGAAACCCTCTTTCAGATACAAAAAAGGCTATCGCCATTATTACCCTCAGGACACTGCTAAGTATTTGCTTAAATAAATAAAAGGAAAATAGAGCCAGCGTTTGTCAAGGCTACAGAGTTCAAAAGATTGCTGTGGATGCTATAATCTATAATGTGTTTTTCTGATGTTCACATAGCAGATTTATAGCACTAACCTGTTTGTGTGTCACACACTGATGCAACTGAGTGCATGTCAAAGTGATACCAGTGACATCTAAGAAACACAAACTATCAAATATGGCAATACTGCCAAAACAGCATGTGTATTTACAATATGAGATGGGACAAGCTGAGGAGCTTGGCAGCTTTGAGGATTTTCTAGCCCCTGGTTGTTGATGGCACATCCTACATAGCTGTTTTATTTTTTGCTTGGTTTTGGCTTGAGATAGGTATTCTGGCTTAAATACCTTTAATTTCTCAGCAAGTTGAACAGAAATTGTTTCATTGCAGTACTGGTATTTTAGGAGTTGCTTTATGTAACAGATTTTCTAAGCTACTTGTTTTAAGTGTACTCCAAGCACCAGGGTAGACTCCATCTTCACTTACTGTAGCCTAGACATGGGGAGTATGTTCTCCATCCTCATCTAGAAATTAAGTTTGGCTCGGTTGGTTCATTTTAAGATAATCGCCATGCATCCTTCCTGCTGAACTGCCTCTTCTCTTCTCTCATAGATGAGCCCTTGAGAATATTTTGGTGATGGGATGGGGACTTTCTTTAGTATTATGTTGCTTCCTTAAGGGAAGTCTGCAGGCAGAATGAAATGTATCGGATTCAATTTTTACACCTTTAGAAACTTCATCTTGTCTTCACTCTGAGAATCTAACCACAGGATGCGTCTCTTTTTCCTTCGTCGAAGTAGTGTACTTCTGTTTGTATATGATATGAATGCATGAACTGGCACACCGTGTCAGATTCACCTTCTTTCTTCTGGCTGGCTTCCACACATGTGCTCTTAAAGAGAAGTTCAATTCTGGATCTGCGTGACCAAAGCAGTTGTACCTGTAGTCTCTTCTCGGAAGGAAACTGATACCTACGTGTTGGACTTCTCTAATAACTGCTTGAAATAAGTTGCTCTCGTATGGAGAACTGAGATGGCATGCAGCTCTTAGGCTTGCTTAAAAATATCTTGGAAGATGGAAGGAGTAAGAAGTAGCTAATCAGCACTTCTGCATTGTCACAACATGCTTTTATCTGTGAAGTAGACCTTTTGACTGTGAATGTATCGGCTATTAGAAAACAAATCTGGCAAATTGTGTACTTTCAATTTGTGCACAAGTATTAATTTCTTTAAAAAAAAATGCACAAAACCTCATCGTTTGCTTACAGAGTATCATATGCATCAGAGCATACAATTACTTTGTGACATGTTACGTATGTTAAAATAGATTAAAAGTGACGTTTACTGCTGCTTTCAGAAACACAATTTTCAGATGTAGTTACAGCAAATTGCACGTGAGCATTAAGCCAAGATTTAAGACATGCTTTTTCTGGCTAGTCTTTAATCTAAACTGGTATTGTTTCACTCTTTGTGGAAGAGCACTCTTCACACCTGAAGCCGTGTTCCTTATTAGGCAGTGACTGCTCAATCCGAGCATATTTCCAAATGAATAACAGCACCTGGATGAATAAATCCTGAAGCAGTATGCACTGAAGCGGTGCCCTTAATTAGAATAGAATCATAGAATCATAGAATCGCTAAGGTTGGAAAAGACCCACAGGATCATCCAGTCCAACCATTCGCCCTTCACCAATGGTTCCCGCTAAACCACGTCCCTCAACACAACATCCAAACGCTCTTCGAACACCACCAGGGTCGGTGACACCACCACCTCTCTGGGCAGCCCATTCCAGTGCCTGACCACCCTTTCAGAGAAGTAGTATTTCCTAATGTCCAGCCTGAACCTTCCCTGGCGTAGCTTGAAGCCATTCCCTCTAGTTCTAAAATACTTGGTTGTAGACTTGGAGGGTAGCACAAAGGGTTACAAGTAAAGTTCTGTGATCTTCCATTTGTATTGTAGCTGCAGAACTGTGGTGCACACCAAATACTGTGGGTCTGGATGTGGTTTAGTGTATGTGTGAAGAAATGATCGTATTTGCTGCAAGTAGTGTAACAAAGGAAGTTGGTTTCTTTTTAATAGAAAAAGAAGTGCGTTGTTCATAACGTAGGAAGGATGAAACCTAATTTTAATGATAGGTAGTGTTTTAATGGGTGGGTAGTGCACGTCCCTTTAAGGCTGTGTGGCTTTTCAAAAGATGGGATTCTAATTTCTCTACTTACTATTTCTTGCATTTCACTCAATTTTAGCTTTTCTATTGGGTGTGCGTAGAAGATCAGTCATCACTCATACTGTTATAAAGGGCATTTCTGATGAGATGGAAGCCCCCATGAGATGGAAGATGGAAGTTATATTTTCTGTGCTTGGAATTGACGTGGCTTTTTTTGTCTTTCTCTCTTTTTCTTCGATAGGATGCAGGACAGAAGAGATTTGGTGCTATTTCTTGTAATATTTGTGGAATGCTTTATACTGCATCAAATCCAGAGGATGAAACCCAACACCTCCTCTTTCATAACCAGTTCATAAGTGCTGTAAAATATGTGGTAAGAAAATATTATCTTTTACTTGCTGTGTACTATTTAAAATTCATACTACACTGTCATGTTTGAATAGATTAATATCACAAGAATCCACTGTTGGCAATAAATGGTTTCAAAAGCCATAGTAGACAGGTTGTGTGTCACTTATAAAGGCATTCACTAGGATAGTGATATTGCATTGCCATTATATTCTTTTACAGTTCCTTAGTTGTGGGAGGTGGGGACATGATGGTGGTAGGAAGACAAAGTAATGTTACTGTTTTGAAAGTGCTTAATACCGGTTTCTGCTTGCAGTGGTTGGATTAATTGTTAGGAACAGAGCTGACTGTTTTTGTAATTGTGTAATGTTAGATGACTTCTAAATTGCTTTTTCTTAATTACGTGTAATTCAAGAAGACTGCCTAGCAGTCCAGTTGATAGAACTTCACAGTGTTTTGAAACTTTACCAAATTTATAGTGCAATTGTAAGTTTTAAGTATAAATTTCAGCTATTTTTAGTAGGTTTGTTCTGTTTGCTATAGCTAAGTATCTCTCATGTTCAAACTGAGATAGAAAAAATTTGTGCAATTTTTCTGCTACTGTAAAATCAGCTATTTCTCAGTAGCTGATGTTACAAGACCTGTAGGAAGTATCTGTTCACATGTCTGAAATCCAGAACAGAATCCCCAAAGTCTATTTTCTTTATCACACATGTTACCTTCAGTACTCTACACTCGAGTAGATAAGACCTCCAGGATAACTGAACTGAGGCCACCAATTCATTTCATGTACGTACTAAATGGCAGTATGGGCTGCTTTTAAATCTCAAGCTCAATTTATTCCATGATTCATAAATACAAAAATATCCCTTCATAGCTAGCATTTGAAACTGCCTGGTAAATGGTTCTGGTACTTGTTCTGCTCTTGGTTAGTTTTTGCTGAATAATGCAGACGTCTTGAAAGATCTCATCCTACAAGGGAGCTGCCGCATAGCAGAAATGTTTTCCCACTTTACTCCTATTTGCCTTCCTCCCATATTCCCAAGTATTTTAAGATCTTAAGTGTTACCCAGAGATGTAAAGATAAGTCACTAGAAAGCGTTAGTTGTTTTGAGCAGAAGCTGGCATATGAGTTCAGTAGATATTTAAAGCTGCTGGGTTTGCATGGTGATAGGAAGCTGCACTGAAGTTTGGAATCAAGTATTTCAGAGATTGAAAGAGCTGAAATTTCTTACTTGTATATAAAAAGTGAAAGAGCAGATTGCCTTAAAGCAGTTGGAAATAACTGAAGTTAGGAAGGTTTACCTCCAATTAAAGGCATACCTACTGTCCTTTCCGCTGCTAGGCATCTTGGTAAAACTTCACACAATTTGTATTTAAGCAAATAGTTTGCATTGTCAGTTCAGTAAGTGAACATTTGTATTTCTGAAAGGTTAGGGCTTCAGTTACATTTCACGACAGATGACTACAGAGTGATGATGTAGCTGGGTATTCTGTAACAGAAACTGTAGGGTAAGATGCAAAGGAAGGACTCTCCGAGTCTTTAAATTCCCCTTTGGCTTTTTTCCTCATAAAAATTTGACTGACTCAGTTTTCTGCCTTGCTGAGTAGGTACATCTCTAGAACTAATCATTTGACCGTAGTTGTTGATTGTAGAGTGGTAATGTTCATGACAGAAATGCCTTCACCTCCTCTTAGAAAATAATTAGAATTGTAGATAAGCCTTCTTGCCAGTGAATTAGTACACTAAGTCTCTCCTTACTAATTCTTTGTTGCCCAGATACCAGAAGAATGCTTGCTTGTTATCCTACTTTTGCTAGGAGGTTTCTAGTGGGATTTCTGAAAGGATGATTTGGAGGAGACATGCTTGGTTTCTAAAGACTTATATGTAGATACTGTATTGAACCTGTAACTACATTCCTTTCCCTGACAGAAGAGATGGTGCCATCAGGCAATTAGGATGTTTTAGAGAAGATCTTAGTTCAACCCAAGTGACCTTGGATGTTATTGTGTTAGCTCTCCAAGTGTTGACTTTATGTTATTAACACATGTGGTGCTATTGTTGATTTGGAGGCTGTTTTAAAATATTTTAGGAGTATCTTTGTCTCCTGTTATTAACATTCTTCATCCCATATGATGCAGTCCCAGTCTGACTTGAGATGACTTTTCCAGTGCCTGAAGGGGGCCTACAGGAAAGCTGGGGAGGGACTTTGTATAAGGGCAGGTAGCAGCAGGGTAAGGGGAAATGGCTTTAAACTGGCAGAGGGTAGGTTTAGAGTACATGTTAGAAAGAAATTCTTTACTGTGAGAGTGGTGAGACACTGGAACAGGTTGCCCAGTGAGGTTGTGGATGTCCCCTCCCTGAAAGTACTCAAGGCCAGGCTGGATGGGGCTGTGAGCAATCTGGTCCAGAGGGAAGTGTCCCTGCCTATAGCAGGGGGTGTTGGAACAAGATGACCTTAAATGTCCCTTCCAACCCGAACCATTCTGTGATTCTCAGCCTTTCTCCCTATTGAGTGTCTCTTGTTATGTACTTGGTATTTCTGTCGATGATTCATCTCACAGAATCACAAAAAGAAGACTGTATGTATATGATGGCAGAGCTTCTGTTACTGTGATCTGTGAAAATTGGCTTTGTTGTTGTGAGTGGCTTGCCCACCTTCATGCAGCTGCTTTGTGGGTTATTTTTGCCTTTTTTTATTTGAGTACCAAGTAGCCAGAAGATAGTCTGTATATAACCAATAAGTTATTTACTGTCTTCAACAGAACATAATTTTTTTTTTAAAGATTATTTTCTTACCTTTAGTAAAGAATTTTTTTTGGTATCTCTGTAAGTTCCATTATGCCCTCAGAGGTAGGACAGCCTGGCAAGGAGATGGCATAGAGAAACTCGCTTTGTCATTGATGGCTAGTAGAGACAGCAAGGAAGTTGCAGGCCTTATGTGGAAAGAGAGAAAATTGGGCAAATGTAATGGTGTTTTCTAGATTAGGGAACAGAAAATTGGCAAGGAATGGTATGATGATATGGGTTTCCTGAGGAGTGATATTTGCTGTTAAACAGAAGCGTACAAACTGAAAAAGAAAGAGGTAAGGTGGTCAGGGACAGCACAGAACACGAATGGTGTAAGAGATGTGCTGCTGTACACCAACACAGGAATCTGTCTTGCTATCCTTCTGGTTTCAGACATCTGAAAATCTCCAGAAAAATATGCCATTCTAGCACGTGCTTGCGTTGTGTCATCACATATCAGCTGTTAACTTCAGTGCTGAACTCTAGGATGGATATGTGATTCAGTTTTAAAAAAGCAGACATCTAGCTGTCTCTGTGACACCACGTATTATCAATTCAGTATTTCAGCACAGATTTTTCTTGAGAGAGACATTATTTTTAATGAGGTTTTTATGTTGTGAAGATAAATATTTAAGTTAGGAAATGCCTGAGGATTTGGTTGCGTGCTGTGAATGCGGTTAATGCAGTGTTTGTATTTCTAGCTCATTCTCTCAGTTAAGAGCTCAAGAAGCAGCAGGAGCTGTTGTTTGGGCTGATGTCAGATCTGCCTAAGTTTTAAACAGGTGTTCTACTGAACAGCATCCAAGTTTGTGTCTGATTTTCAGATCATAACAACCAGCTTCCTGGAACATGAGGTTAACAGGCTATCAGGCTTGAAGATGATGATCAGCTTCGTGTCATCTTCACTTGATTTGCATGTATTCCAAAATTGATCCATTATGCAAAATGAAATGTAGTGTCACAAATTAAGTTCTTACCCTTAGCCATCTCCTGTAATACCCATAGTTTATGAACTGTGTTAGAACAGCTGCATCCAGTGATCTTAATGCATTCTGTAATCAAAACCCCCTTCTCCGTGTTACACTTGGAGTTAGGAGAGGCTGAGTATCTGTGTCTTGATGAAAGAGACAGGAAGAAGAATGCACTGGGCCCATTTCTCTGCTTCAAATTATTGTAACATTTCATGCTAAAGGGAAAATTCCACCAGTGCTTTTCTACGTGAAGATATCTAGGATTATGCAGTATTAACCACATCCCCCTCTCTAACTCAATCGTTTCGGGGGAAGAAATTGTGTAAGAGAAATACACCACAACTTTTGGTCTACACGTGTTCATTTGGGAAATAGGGTACACAGTCAAGCCAGCACTGACAGACACAGGAAAATACCAGGTTTGCTGTCATACTTCGTGCTCTTACCTAAGAACTTCTAAAACATGAGGAAATACACAGGGAGCAGTCGTACTGTGTTTTCCAGCGTATGTCTTTAAAAGCAAATCTGTGTCAGATGGTATCAAACTCTGAGCAGAACATACTGTGTGTAGAACTGAGCATGGGACACTTGAGTTAGAGGGCTGTGGGAGCCATCTTTCCACCCGTGTACCGCCTTGTCGTACACATATCCAGTGAGGGCAGTGTGCTGCAGTGTAGCTGCACTTACTGTCTGTATCACTTTGTCCTGATGGATTAGCAGCTGTGTTGTCCTTTTTCTGGTCTCTTTCTTTTGTACTTTTAGTGCTGTCGTACTTGAATAAGCAAGCACAAGCAATCTTCAGTCTTGTTTGAATCGGATGGGAAAGCTATCAAATAGCTTGAAACATCATGAAATATCAGGTAGCTTTTCAGGGCACGTTTTCAAAGCACTGTGAGTCTCTGTAGGGTAAATAGCTGTGATATGGAAGGGAAGAGGGCATTGCAGCTGTTAGTATGTACTAGTGGGGCTCTGTGCAGCACTCATCTGCCTAGCTGTGGTGATGAGGTTGTATGTGCCACACTACAACTACTCGTATAGGTCGTCTGCTGTTAAGAAAGGCTTCCGGTGTCAGGGAGGAGTGGTATAATCACGTTCTTCTACCTCAGGCCTTTGCAGAACACATATCCTGGTGAGGACAAGAGCTTCCCTTTTCATTCAGTTCATCACAAGCAATGTACGGGAGTGCCAGGGCATCTTGTTCTGCAGTAAGTCTTAGTGCCCTAAAGTAATGTCAATTAAAAGGGAAGGGGAAAGCATTTTCTGACATTGTAGTAAAATACACTGCAGACACTACGCTTTTGTTTCTTCCTGTGGTAATACGTTGCTGCCCTCTGCCTCCAGTTTTAGTGACAAATCTTGTGTGTGATTTCCATTAGTCATTTTTACAGGAAGCACAGCTCCTTTCTTCCTAAGGTTGAAAACTGAGGATGCTGAGGAAGCAGATATGTGAAATGTTAATTGGTGTGAAATGCATGGAGCTGCTTCAGTATCAAAGGGGCTTTAAGTGTCTTCTCTAATGTAAACCAAATGAACTAAAAATCTTAGATGAGCTCAGCCTTTGCAGAAAGGTTCTGAAGAACTCCATCTAAAAGATACATTTCAGCATCAATTCCAAAAGACTTCAATTTAGAACTTCCCCTTCCTATGATTGCGATTAGTTCCTATATGGTACCAATCAATTAAGAAAATAAATAGGTAAGCAGTAATGAGTTCTGAGTATTAGAGAGCAATTTTATCTTTACAGTTATTGTATTTTGACTGAATTAGATTTAGACTTCTGCATTACAGGCTGTTGCTTAAACATATAACAGCAGTGCGGTGAAGCAGAAGATGTTTCTGAACAGATTTCACTGTGCTGGAAACACCTGGCTAGTGGGGTAATAGAATGCCTGAGCTTTAAACATAGAGTGCATTTTTTTCTGCGTGAGGCCTGCAACACTCTGGGTGCTGTACAGGGCTATGTAGCTGTTGAGTGATGCTCAGAGGTGGTTTAATGTAGGTTATCAGAAGCTTTCCTTGTCTGAGGTTGGAGAATAATAAGCCTTGCCCCATTTTTTTGTCCACCTTTTCCAACAGTCTCAAAGCCCACATCGCAGTCCTACAAATGACATTTGTTTGCTTACCTGAATCGTGTTTAGACACAATAAATACAGATCCAAATGGTTGTGCCGATACCTGGTGCAAGCAGTACAGAGCAGGAAGGCAGGCAGGATCTAAATGCTATCTGTGTTGCCGCTGTCGCCTTGCTGGGGGAGAGACTTGTACCTCAATAGCTGCAGGACTGCTGGCAAGCAGGGGAGCTCCTAAAGTTGTTCTCTTCACATCACGTTTGGGGCGAGGGACTGAAACCAGCATGATGCATCCGAGGTGCAGATCGAGTGTTATGACACCGAAGTTTGTCACTTTTTTTGGTGGTAGTGTTTACGGCATTCATTCGGTGCCAAATTGCATTGCTTGGTCTCGAGCTGAATGTTATTTTGTGGAAAGTGACGGGTTGCAATGAGAATGACTCCATCGATGTTGTTCCTTCAAAGGCTTTCTCATTTGCAGTTGCTTTGCGTAAGACTTGTCGATCGGCCTTTCTAGTGGCTGAAGTTACTTCTGCATTCAGTGTTTTAGGTCCCGTCAAAGCAACTTGATTTCTGATATCTACCAGTCCCATCTTGCTAGATTTAAGTGGCTTTTTTGTTTTGTTTTTTTCCATGCAGGTACTGCTCATTATTCACCACGAGTGTGGATCTGAAGAAGAGTTAATTACCTCTATTTTTTTGAGTATGTTTATACTTCAGATACACACAACGTAGCCTCCTTCCCCATTAGATTCTTAGAAGGTAGTTATAAAAATTTTTTTATAGTATCCTTCTTGTGGCTTTATTAGTTATGATCAGTAACAAAATAAACTATTCCTTACATTTTGGGCAACTGCATGCCAATCAGTTCACTTAGAACCTCCTGGAGGTCTTTCGCATGCCAAAACTTTAAAACTGAGTGTGTATTTGTGGAGGTAACTATGTTAAAAAGAAATCTTTCAATAACCAGTAGGGTTTTTTCCATTGGCTGGACTCGAAAATAAATATGGCGTAGGTGTGGAGATCACTGTGTGAGCCGAGCGTGCTGCTTCCATTTAAAAATCCAGTGTGCACTGCAGTCCCTGGGGGAAAAAGTCTAGCTGGGAAATGAGACGCTTTCATAAATCATTTCTAGTTGTAGTTAGACTGTTGTGTTCTACCATAAGTAAGATCCTGTTATATCTCTTGTGCTCGTTTTAAGCCGCTAGCTGAAGTTTCCTTCGCTAGCACAACAGCTGCTAAATAGTTGGAAGTCTCTGCCTGAGTTCAGTGTCTAGAGCAATGATATGCAATTTCTGTTTGTAAAAGTACATCTTGTATCTGGTTTAGATAAATGTTTGTTTTATTTAGGGATGGAAAAAGGAGAGAATTTTGGCTGAATATCCCGATGGGAGGATAATAATGGTTCTTCCTGATGACCCAAAGTACGCACTTAAAAAGGTATGGCAAAAAGAACTAGGCTTGCATATTTTACTTTGTTTGATATTTTGGTATGAGTGATGGGGATGTAGAGTTAGTAAACTTAGGTGGAAGCGGTTGAGGTTGGACTCAAAGCTGCCGTGGCTCTGCGGCCTTCTCCACAGAGTGGTGCAAGATCTCACTCCTACATTGTGCTTCTCACAGGGAGGTGGGGCAGGGCAGGAGCAGCTCCAGCCAACTGGTGCTTTTGTTGATTGTAATACATTTGCTGAATGCCTGCCAGATATTTTATGTAACAAAAATTTTCTGCTATGTTTAAACAAACTGAAACATGCTGATGGTGTTTCACAGCATGAGTGCCTTCACCATTCTCTAGATGATTCTTGGCTGAAAACAGATTTAGTGGCCTCAAAGTCATCTCTTCCGTTCCTGTGTCCAAAGCAGGATTAGCTCTGGTTATGCTGCATCCAGTAACATTCTAATACTTCTACCACTGTGGGCTTTTTGTTTGGGCCTTTTTATATAACTCCCTGAGACTTCATTGCAGTACTTCACAGTCCATAATGTGGGAATTTTTCCCTCAATATCCAATAGGATCTCCGTACTCAAGTTAAGCTCACGAGTGCACATTGTTCTTCCAGAGCATACAACTTGTACATAATTCTCATTACAATGCCACTGACTTTATATATTCATCGCACCATTACTTCCAATATTGTGTGTAACTGCAGTGTGCATTAAAGCAGCCGCACCTTCTAATGCACCACTTAAGGAGGCCACCTCATTTCTGTGCTTTGGCATAGACCTCATCTGTTGGGTAAAGTATCAGAGTCCACGCTTTGATAACCTGCATTCTATTAGCTCTTAGTAACTGGGGCTTGGTTGTAATGAAAGCTGATGTAGAGGTGTTTACTCTTCCTATTTCAGCCAAGGTATTATTCAAGAAACAGTTATGTGGACTTGTGCTGTACGTTCCTTAGGATAATCCTTACTTCTGGAATAGCTTCCAGTGTTCTACATGCTTTAATGTGTTTCTGTAAACCTGTCATTTTTATGAATATTTGTAAGAATGTATATTTATACATGTATATCTTATGTAGCATTTAAACTTACTTTGACAGGTTGAAGAAATTAGAGAAATGGTAGACAATGACTTGGGATTTCAGCAAGCTCCGCTCATGTGTTACTCGAGAACGAAAACTCTTCTTTTTATTTCTAATGACAAAAAAGTTATTGGCTGTTTAATTGCAGAACATATCCAATGGGTAAGTGATGAATTGGAGGGAGGCGGTCTGTAAGAGCTGGTGCTTCGTAGCTGTGTTCCTCACATTCTGCAACTACAGAATTACCTTTGAATCCAGGACTGGCCATTGAGCCGATATGGGGGGGATGGGTGGGGGAGGTTTTTGGTGTTAGATCACTCTGAAATGTAGCCATTCATTTTTGTATAGTTGATGCTGAGCTGAAAGAGACAAGAATTACTTTATTCAATAATGACGCTGTTATAAAGTAACAAATGTTTTGATGTTGCCTGTAGGGCTACAGAGTGATAGAAGAGAAGGTTCCAGAAATTAGTTCAGAAAACGAGATGGTCATATTTGAAAGACAGAAAGCGTGGTGCTGCTCAACCTCCCCAGAGCCTGCCATCTGTGGGATCAGTCGAATATGGGTGTTCAGCATGATGCGTCGAAAGAAGATTGCTTCTCGGATGATAGAGTGTCTTAGGTAATATTAAAGACATTTCCTTGGTTATATGGCTTTTTTAGAACTTAATCCAAGACGGCCTTGCATTACTTTGTGCTTCGAGCTTGGGTTTGTAAGTTTCCTGTGATACCTGGGAATACAGCGGCGAGTGCAGTTGACAGTTCCAGTATAGTGTGGGGTTCGATAACTAATGTCAGCATTCGGCAGTATCTTGTGTTTAAAAGGGGTCTTTAAGAGCTGTGATGAGCCGGCCTAGTGGCCTGCAGGTGGGCTTGGGTAAATTCCTCTCAGGTAATTATGAGTGAAGGAAGGAAATCAGACCATCCTTGGGCCGAGTGCTTGAGGTCCAAGTGTTAAGGACTGTGATGCTGTCGCTGGCCAAAGGCCCGTTCCTTTGAGGTCGGAAAGGGGAAATGAGCAGAAAGGAGTACACACAGCTGTTTGATGGAACCCAGTCAGTGGTTACAGCTGTACTTCAGTCGCGTTTCGGTTTCTATTTTTTTTTTAAAGCTTTGCTCAGGTTCACCCAATGTTCTGAGAGATTTTCAACTTCCATGGGGCTTTAGTAGCTATTGATGAGTAGCTTCGACTGAATACTAAGTGCTAGATATGTAAAAGGACTCAAATATTCGCACCGCTGTTCAAACAAATGTTAAAAACATTGCATCTCACCTTTAGTGTGTTCTCCTGCTTGCATGGCCTTCCACTAGCTTGTTTTCCTAACGTTGCTCACGTAGCCATCCAGAGAAGTACAGTGGTGTCCCTACCTCCTTATTTATTCAAGAAAGAATAGAACTCATATAAAATATTTTCATACAAAATTAAACAAATTGAATCTTCCTTTTCATATAATTGAATAATATAATTCACGATTCATAAAAACCGAATGCATATTGCTAGGAATTGTGTTAAGGCTGTGTTCTTAGATGTTCCAAATTAATCCAAGCTGTGCTCTTATCCGAAATGTCAAACGTGTTTTATTTCAGACTGGCACTTGAAATTCCATCAAACCCCTCTGTGAGGACCCTGAGTTGCTGTAGTTGTTGTTTCCCTTCCTGGTGATTGTCCTTTGAATAGTTGGGAAGAATTCCAAGCGAGCTCCAAAACTGAACTCGATGCAACTCAGAAGGAGTTGCTAAAAGAGGAAAACCTTCCCAGAACAAGGGCTGCTTTTTGCTATTTGATAAGAAGAGGCAGATAGCTCATAGAGAATGAGGCTTCCTCCTTTGGAACGTCCCACCTCGTAATCGGTGATCTGTGGCCTGATAGCATAAATAACCTTACATTATTCCCTCAGGGTAATTCACTTTTTTTTTTTTTCCCCCCTCTCTTTCAAACAGGAGCAACTTCATATATGGCTCATATTTAAGTAAAGAAGAAATTGCATTCTCAGACCCCACTCCCGATGGCAAACTCTTTGCGACACAGTACTGCGGCACCGGCCAGTTCCTGGTGTACAACTTCCTCAACGGGCAGCACCAGGCTTGACTGCCCCTGAAGGAACTCCATCTGTACTGGGAGACTTCTGCCAAAATGGACGGAATGGGGACAGACCTTATGCAGAAGCCAGGGCCATTTTTCTTACCGTGAACTCAGGACTGGTAACAACCAAAAGGTTGTACTATTTTATTAAAATTGTAAACAATGCAGTCATAGGCTAACTTTGTTTTTTTAAAAGAAAGATATTTTATTAACTTTTACAGAAGTTTGATTGTATTTTATCTAGTTAGTCATGTTTACATGCAGCAGAAAATTGTTCATAGTGGACTGTAAACTAATGCAAAGACTATAGTCTCACTGATGAGTACAAGCTGAAGTTCTTAATGTGGTGATATACCAGTGCTGGGTGGAGCTGGGAGCCCATCTCCCCACGCCAGGTGAGGCAGCTGAAGGCTGCCTGCTTGGCAGATCCCTCAGCCCTGCCCCATACCAGCAGGGCCTGGAGCACCTGCACAGCTGTGCTGGGCAGACCCCTGCGGCTGCTGGTGAGTGTTGGGTGCACCTTTCTGCTGCCAGTGGGCCGGCCTGGCACCAAACCGTACCTAATGGCCTTTTGGCCCAGGTCAGTCGTAGAGTAAAACGGGGAGTGCAAAATGGCAAGGGACTGGCGTGCAATGCGTGTTCCCCCAAGTGCTGTACTGCGTATATGCCTCTGTTAGTGGACTTCACTTTGGTACTTGTCACTCCTTCATAAAGCTCTCCTCTTTTAAAGGGTTTGTATGTTGAAAAACTGCTGTGGCCTTTCTTGATCTGTACATAATGTAGATAGATGAAAAATAAAATTCTTGATAGCTTTTTCTAAAGTTACTCTACATTGATACCGAGTGCGAATGAATCCTTTGTGTATTTATACTTCTGCATGTGAAATATGACCGTAGCACTGTGGGCTTGACACAGGCTGTGAAAAACAATCACTGTGCTCTTGGGGTCAGAATTGCCTCTTTGGCAATCAGTGCGGTGGCAGCGGGTGCTGCTGGCTCAGCACCATCCTGCTAGGAGGCTCATGGGCTGATGAGAGGTGATAACGTCATCCTTGACTGATGGCTTAAAGCCCTCCTGGAGGGTGGGAGGGAACTGAAATTCATACTTCTGCTTCGCATTGATTTGGAAATTGACAAGGCAGTTAGGTTACACTAGAAACACTGGTTTCTTGTGCTGGGTGCTGCCGTGGCTCTCCTTAACCTTTGTTTAGGGCTGAAGCAAAGGACTAACAGTGCCTCTATAGATTGTCCTTCCCTCAGGGTGCTGAAATTCAAAGTACCTGACCTCCACGGAGTGCCTACAGAGACTGCAACCAGCAGATGTGCAAGGGGAGTGTGAGCTGTGCTGCAATGGGCTTCAGCACACAGCTGGGACGGGTGCACAGGAAGCCTGGAGGTGAGCGTTGCTGGGGGGCCTGGAGAGCAGCCACTGCCAAGGTCACAACAGAAGCACTCTTAAATGGTATCTTAATATACTCAAATTTAATGAAAGCACATTATAAACATACCATCGCCACAACTTCAGACAGTTTCAGTTCATAAACAATAACATGAGGTAGACTGACTAGTGAAGCTAAATTCACCAAGGCTTTTTTGGTTAAGAAAACTTTACACTAGGAAAGCGACATTTTAACCCTCTTCCAAAAGTCACAAAAAAGCAATTACATAAGTTAAGCAAAAAAGCATCTGAATATGATTCTTTAAATCTTAGTTTACATTCAAATTTAAACCTGTGAATAGGCAATAACATCTACAAGTAAAATATCACGCCGGGCAGTGTAATACATTCATAGGCATGGCTGTGGGGGCGAGGCTTAAACTCAACGTGGAATAGCACTAATCCAGATGTCAACCAAGGGGCTCCTTTCCAGGGCCGCACTGGATATGCCTGCGTGCTGTGAGCCCATTTGTGTCCTCTTTCCCAGCAGTTCCAGTCCTCCTCCCGTCTGCGCAGGTGGGAGTTAAGGAAAAACCTATTTGCTAGGTTCGCTATTTCTTGGTAAAGGAAGGCCAATATGCTGACGTTCTGCTGCTGATCTCAACCTCCGGGACGATTTTGCACTGTTTCACCAAAGGGCCGCGTCCTCACAGCAGGCTCAGCATGTGGGATTTTAAGAACTTCTTAGTGCAAACATCGATAATGCAAACAGAAAGGATCTGATTCCTGAACACTGCCTACCTGAGCCTTTGATACCGCACTGAGAGCCGGAGCCGCCCTTCAGCCCCTCTGAGCAAACCAGAACTCCAGGACTGCATTCAGCGACAAAGCAAAAGCTTCAGCAATGGCCTCTATGTCCCTGCAAGTGTTCAAATCCAAGGCAGGCTGCGGCTGCAGGAAAATCCAAAATCCATCTACTACGGCATCCAGTTGCAATTTGCTAAATCTGCTGCGTCAGAGTTAAGCTACATGAACACAGGCAACTCATCTTCCTTTTGCCTCAGCCTAATATGTTATGGGGCTTTTTTCATCTGTAAACATCTCATGAGACAAAAAAGTTGCTCAGTTACCACAGGGTGTGAAAAATAGGAATGCAGCTTTGGCAGCTCCTCCAGTGAGTCGCAGCTAAGTATTAACGTATTAATTTCATTATTATGCAGAGATTAAATTAACATGCCTGAACTTCTCTTAAAAACACGCTGCACTTTTCTTTCTAATAAAGGCACGCCGATGTGCCAGGACATTTTCTCTATTAATAACGCATGGAAACATCAGCTGGGTCACCAATGCTAAAGGCAGGAGGTGAGACTGTGTCCCAGTGGGATCTAACCCTGATCCAAATTCTACTGCTCTGGGTTCCTCTGAAACAACGTACAGATTCCTGATTCTTGACCAGCAGAAGACCGCAGTGTGGCCATCCCTACAGCCAACAGACCAATGAAAAACAAAGGGCTGACAGCCTCAGGGGGTGCATCCAATGGGCACTGCTTCTGGGTAGAAGCCCCCCTTAGTAAACCCCAGTTCCCTGGACTTCTCCCCTTCAGATGCTGTAAGATCTCTCCTCCTTCATTTGGACTCGCTTTTTCTCTCTCCAATCCAGCTCAGGCACCGATGTCCTCCCAGCACCTTTGTCTGATACATTCCAACTTACATAGAGGTGGGAATTGATGGATCTCAACTCTGCAGCCAACTGCAGCTGACTGAGAAGGATCTGAACTGTGCTTGGCCACCCCCCAGGTGCCATACAGCCGTTAAGGTTGGAAAAGACCACTGAGACCATCTAGTCTTAGTGACCATCCGTTACCATCCACATAGCGGGACACACGGAGGAAGATGGGCCACAGCTTTTCAGAACTTGGAGAAGTGGGAACCTGACGGGCTCCTGCTGGCAGGCTGTGCTGGACTCCAACTGAAGAGAGCCTCTGAAGGAGCCTCCTCAGCACGTGAGCCAGCAGCTCTGTCCCTGGAGGCGAGGAACTCCACAGCGGGACGCAGTGGCATCGCGAGGAGGACCCGTGAGCCGCGCCCCGTGCCTGCCATGCAGTTGCTGATTTGTTCAGGTTCAAGTAGTAAACTTTGACCACCTGTGGAAATTTTGCCAAAGACAGTTTTCAGTACAAACACAATTACAAATTTTAAACTAACACTGCACAGAGAACGAGACTATTCCTTTTAATACAAATATCTACCATACATTGTAGTTTCAAACCCCTGAGTATTACTGTACCGCAGTACAGTCTGTAGAGAAACAGCGGGCCCTCCTCCGCGTATCTTCAATAAATCCCATATGCTGCATTGAGTTTCTGTAACACATCCAAGTGAGCGGCTGCTGAAGGCAGCTTCTTCCCGAACTAACTCGGCTGGAAACAGAGAGAATTCCCCATCAGCCGAATTCTGTCCTCCTCCCAGACCCTACAGTGTGGTGGCTGCATGGTCGGGGTCAGCGGTTGGGACCGATGTGACAATAACTGCAATCCGTGATCCTCACCATTGTAACTGCTGTGATAATTTGATACCTAGGAATAAAGCCTGCTTTAGAACGCTGGGGAATCCCTTAGAGTAGTCTTGATAAATATTGGTTGCACTTTGCTCCACAGTGATTGTACTTTTTAAAACAAACAAACAAACAAACAAACAGTGTTCTTTTCATGACGGGTGTCTTCTCAGAGCTTTATATATGGCGTCCGGTAAGAAAATAGAGCGGTTTGTCGTCACTGCTGTTAGCAGTTTGGAACTCATCCCGAAGGCGGAACTGCCACTCGTCCTCCAGCTCCAGGCGGACGATGGTCTGTCGCAGCGAGCTCCGGTCCTGGCATATGACACACAGCGTGGCACCTTCGAGTGAGAACACAGCACAGCCTTAAGGAACTGTAACAACTCTTTGCTTCGTTTGCTGCCTGACAGGGTTGTAAGTGCGAGGTGTTGGTATCAGCCACAGCAGGAGGAGCATTAACCTCGACCCACGATCCTTAAATCATTACTGAAGTAATTCTGCCAACCTCAGCACAGGAGGCTGATGAGCTCAGATGCCACCACAAACTCACCCATTATCACCCATGGCAATTGGCTATGTGTCACTATAAAGACAAGACAGACTTGGAGAAGGTTTATAAAGTCCCGGGGAGGGCAGACCCCCTCCATCCTCCAGCTAAGAGCTCCCCCATCCCACAGCACTGAGCTTTTTGTGCCATACTACAGAGCGCTGCGGTAGAACGTCTCATTTGTGGCAGCAGTGATGGTGTTCTCAGCTCTCAAGCTGCTGCATGTACAGCTCACAGACTGATCCCCATATATCCTCATTTTTCTGCACCTGTCTCCACGTGACCTGACTTAAAATAATGTAACAAATGCAATTTATCAAAGCTGTGCTAAGGTTCAGTCACCCGCACCTACTACCAAAGCAGCAGCATTATACACTCCAAAAACTGACAGGCCATCTATTTCTTGTGAAAATGATGGCAACAGTGGGTGAAAATAGTGCCATTTAATGCATCTGTTCATTGCTCTGCCTTCCCATTCCTCCCTGTGCTACTCATCCCGGCAAAGCAGAGCCGCAGAGCGTGCAGCAGGGCAAGGCTTTACCTTTCAGAAACCGGAACCGCTTGAGGAGGTCAGCGCCGACAAAGGAGTCGCAGAGGTACAGCAGGAGCCCACTGAAGAACACCCCTTCACAGTTGACGTTGACAGAGTGTGGGCGTGAGCTGACATAGCAAATGGCCACCTGCACGAAGGGGGAAGCACGCACTTGTGTTATACACGGCCTAGTGAGGGCCTTAAGTGGAAAGGAGCACAGAGCGGTGCTGACTGGTGGGTGAGCTGGTGCTGGCAGCCATACAGACCAACAGCAGCAGTGATGAGCTGACTTCACTGGGAAATAACTCACCGGACAAACCAGACTAACTTTAGATTTGGTGACAAACTGTGAAACGCTTTATTTCAGGCCCCTGCATTAATAACAGAATCGTTAAGGTTGGAAAAGATTTCTAAGACCACCCAGTCCAACCATCAGCCCATTACCATCGTGCTCACTAACCATGGCCCTCAGTGCCACACCCACATGGTTCTCAAACACCTCCAGGGATGGTGACTCCACCACCCCCCTGGGCAGTCAGTGCCAATGGCTCACTACTCTTCCTGAGCATAAATTTTTCACCTTCAGAGGTGCAGAGCTAGACTAAGCTCTTTGTAGTCACAAGAGCCACAAAAGAAGTTTTCCAATACTCAAGATGCTGAAGTACAGGTTTGCATTTCCTGCTCCCCATTATCCCTGCAAATATTTTGTACCTCGAGACCAATGTTCAGATAGCAGTCAATGGCCAATACTGGGTTCTTGAAGTTATGAATGGCCTTAGGGAAGAGTTTGTACGTCGCATGCTGAAGGAACTTCTCCAGGAGGAACTGAGATGGGGCTGCCAGCAGCGTGTGCTCACTGTCTGGGGCACAGACGTACTGAAGAGGCATAATTGGTGCCGGGCTGTCTGAAACCTGCAACGGAAGCAAGAGGAGCCCTTTTAAACCCCCCTAACTACATCTTCCCTACAGACGTTCATCCAGCAGGGGAGAGAATCACCACAGCAGAAGGAGGAGAGAAAGCTGGGTGAAGAATCAAAACCCCAAACGTGATTTTGACATATTAATGCATTAATCATTAAGGTCAGAAAAAACCTCTAAGATCGTTCAGTTCAACCATCAACCCATCCCCACCATGCCCACTAACCACGTCCCCTAGTGCCACATCCACACGGTTCTTCAGCACCTCCAGGGACGGTAACACTACACCTCCCTGGGCAGGCTGTGCCACTGCCTCACCATTCATTTGGTGAAGAAATTTTTCACCTTCAGAGGAGCAGAGCTAGACCACACTCTTTCCAATCCCAGTCTATCTTCTAATTGTTTAGGAGGGTTGTTGTTAACCATTTATCCTTAGCAATATATCTCTTATTTTCTTTTCATGATGTGGCAGCTCTACCACAGAGTAGGCCATGAACTTCAAATTTCAAGTAAGCACTAAATAAACCTAACAGGCTAGAAAATTCATTCTTTTTCAGGTAAATGGGTCTGGATTTCATCCTTTACATATGACTAAGCATGGATACACACTCACCACAATTTTGGGCTTAACAACAAAGTCCTTCTGTCCTCCAACCTGAATATGTTTCTTCATGACACTGAAGTTGTTGAAACGACAGATGAGCAGGCCACTACTGTTTGTCCTCAGATTGAAATCTATATCTTCACAGAAATACCTGGGCATAAAACACACGGTGACTGAGTCAGCTGCATTGCTGCTGTAGGTCAATACACACACCCGCTGCTAAAACGGATCCAGGTGGGCTTAGCAGTGAACTTTGGAGACAGTGTGATATGCTTCTTGTACAGTTTCTTTACATAGCTCCTAAGATACTTTCCTTCAATGTGTTCCTGGTGTAGGAAAACAATTTCTGGTGATCTTAAGACAAACTTTTGCTTTTCAGCAGGACGCAGGGGGAGATGCCCCAGTGGGTTTACTCCGAACCCACTGGCTGAGGCTAGGGGCAGGGAGTAGGATTTTGCTTCACTCTGATAAGAATTAGAAATAAAGCCTTGTAATAGCAATGCCTCATTGCAAACGCTTTAGGATGGAGTTGTTAGAAGGAGGGGGAAAAAAAAGAAAGATATAGCAGAAAGTGAACTGTTCATCTGTTGTAATTTCAAGCCGGGTGGCAACACAGAGGGAGAGGTGACTGAAGGAAACAGAAGAAATCCCTCATCGATGCTCTTGACATAGCAATGGCCCATCCATTGCCCACACTTCAGTTCTTAGTCATGTAAGAGGCTCCCACACTCCAGGAGCCCCACACTTTTTGTCACTGACTCATTTTGGCCTCTGTTCCCTAGACGTGGCCTCCCAGTTATTTTTTCTCCTGAAGCTTCCCCCTTCCATCCCTGCATTTTCAGCCCCCTGTAGCTCTCTCTTTCCTCACAACTTCTCTCCCCATTCTTCTGGCTGCTGGTAAGCGTGCTTTAATGCCTTATTCATTCTGATGCAGCATATACCACTGTTTTATTTCTGTGATTACGTACCTCAGACAGGATCCTCCCACTGATCTCAGAGACATTTAGAAACACGGTGACGAGCTTCTTGCCCTGTCAAAATATTTTACCGCCAACACACACCACCTACCTGTTCAGATCATATTGCACATTCTGGGTCAGGTCTATGTTGAGCAGAATAAAGTCACGCACGTGACACCGGGAGAATGGAGCCTTTGTCTTCTTGGCATTCAGCTTGCTGTTCCACTTCTGAACGCCCAGTATTGCATAATGAACAATTTTGGGGGTGGCTTCAATGTGCTGGAGAACATTCTTCAAAGACACGTTCTTACTGGTGCCCCCAGGCTCCAGGGACTGGCTGCAAAATGGAAGGAAGTGCACACAACACACAGATGTGGCTTACTTTGTCTATGTAACAGAACACGTGCTTGTGTGTGTGTGCATACCTGTATGTGCACGTGCACAGTTAATGGAATTGGAATACCTGTAGATACAGGTGCAAGAAATTCCATTATCAGGACATGCTATTCTACGTGCTGTAAATATATAGATAAATAAACACAGGCTTTTGAAACAGCAGCCAAACAATCCTATCCCATCTATTCAGCTATCATAAGAATAAGGGCCCTTCAGCACAATCGGGTCTCGTGCAGCAATTTAGAAAGGGAAAAGGAATCGCCCTATGCACCATTTCTGGAAGGAGACTTACCTGGACTGCTCGTGGGCACTGTGCATGTTCCACAGCACGCAGGAGTCATCCATGACCACAATGAAAGGCCACACGCACTGGCGCTTGACTCCCAGTTCCTCCAAGCGGTTTCGCTCCAGCTCCAGATTGTGGTACGAAAGCTCCTTAATGAGAAATCTGGCAGCACCTGAGGAAACATCATGAAGAAGACACGCAGAGATCTTAGTTTATCGCTCTCTCGTCACAGAAAGGCGATGCAAAGATCTGCAAACCCTTTGTGAACTTAGAGTTCATCACATCTTAGTTTAAGAAGAAATCAGAATGTCCGTTTTTCAGTGTGAGTGCAACCTAAAAGGCAGATACAAAGAAAAGTGGATCTTTTAAGAGATCACAGAAAATGATTTGGTGGACATTAAAAGAATAACATAAACCAAAAAGTGGCCGAGATCCTAAAATTGAAGCTACTTAAAACTTTATGCAGGTGAAACTCGGGAACCCCAGGAAAATGAAGTCCAAAGTTCAAACCCATGGCATTCAGCTGCAGTTAATATTTAGCCTCAGCCTAATCAAAAAAGAAAATTTGGCTAAAATACCTACAATGAATGTTCATACATCAGGGCTGAGAAAAATGAATGAATGCAGTCTATAAAACACCATATTTTCAACTGAGAAGCTATGCAAAAACATGCAAACTACGTCTCCAACAGCATTTCTTCCAAACCATCATATCTTGCACACAGATTGCTGCTATCACAGCACTGGAAAGTTTTCAAGCAACGTGACCCACGCTGCCCAGTGTGGATGTTGACATTTTCACAGCACTGATGGTGTTTCTTACCAACGCCAGCGTTGTTGAACATGCCTGGCAGGACGAGCATGATGTGGTTGGGCCAGTACTTGCGGTACAGTGGCATTTCGTACTCTTTGACTACGAGGAGGTGAAGGTGACTGATGCCTTCCATGGCATGGTAGAGGTTCAAGAGGCCGTGCTCATGACGTCCACTGGATGGAGTGAAGATAGGACTCTTGACTGCATTCAAATTCTGCTGGAACAGGAGATATTGTGTCAACATTTTGTAAAAAGCAAGTTATTCCTGATAGGGATTATTATTTATTATACTAGTCTCTAACACTATTGATCATTGCAACACATCTGGGATGGACACTAGGAATGCAAATAGGAATGAATCTCTTCAAAAAGTCCAGTTCTGAGGAGGGTAAGGCAAGAACTACGCAAAGGACTGTAACAAAACAGCAACAACAACGAAAAGATAAACCAGCCAACCATCATTAGTTTGCAAATGCTTGTCAAGCTGACTGCACTCAGCACATGTAGACGACAAACTGATGGGAGCCATACACGCACCTTGTCAGAAACGAGAGGGAGACGCATGCTTTCTAAATGCTTCCCTTGCTTGCTAAAGACAAAATGGCTTTCTTTGGACTTTGGGATTATAAAATGCAGTTGGACCTCTTCTCCTAGCATTGAAGATGAAAACGTGAACGCATGCAGAGTGGAGTCAGATACCTGTATTAAAAATTTAAAAAAAAAAAAAAAAAAAAAAGGAGAGGGATTTGAAAGCAGGTAATGGACAAGGAACATATGACCAGGCTGGATGTGGATGTGGCTCTGGGTAGCCTGGTCTAGTAGTTGGCGACCCTGCACATAGCAGGGGGTTGAGATGACATGATCATTGTGGTCCTTTTCAACCCAGGCCATTCTGTGATTCTATGATTCTATAATATGTCAACCTGCTCTGGTAGTTACAATACTGGCAGGCACCAGAGAAGAACAACCACATTTTCTTTCAGTAACTGAAGCTAACTGTATTATATTCTGATTTTCCTCTACCACAAGCTACGTTATTTAGGCATGTAACATGTAACCGCTGCTACTGAAACAATCAGCTTTCTATACCAGTAGCTATTTTTGGCCCATCTGGACTTTTCTGAAGTCTATTAGAGCTGGAAATTATTTATGAGTACTTGCAAGGAAAAATGGAACATAAGTTTAGATATACACACATTCACACAGTAGGGAAAAAAATGTGCAAACAAATTTTCCCCAAAGATTCAAAAACCACTGCATCATATAGGTGTTTCTCCACAGCAGAATGCTCAGCCATTCAGAGGCAGCAGCAGCATGGTCACATGAGTATGGCATTTTTCCAGTGACAGTCCTCTTCTAAGCAAGAAATAACCAAGGCAGACCCCTCCATTAACATGCCTGTGAAATATATGGGTGAGCCTGAGTTTGCACAGTGCTTCACTGAACCATGCAAACGCATACAAAGTGCCGACATATCTGGTAAGACTTCCTCCTAGAGAGGAGGTGTTGTACCTCAAGGTCAAATCCTTTACTCTTGGCAGTCACCCCTCTATAATGTTTTCTAAAGAGCTGATGTAATTAGCCTAAGTAAAGCTGAAGCATGAAAAGGGTTTTATTTAGATTCTGTTAAAGTGTTTAAGAGTCTCTCTCTCTTCATAATGCTTGCAATCCAATGACTCTCCTTCGGATACGTAATTTCTCTGAGCTCTCTCTCATAATCCTACATACACAACTTGTAGCCACAAGAACAAGAAGATACTTCTATTTATTACTAGTCATTATGCTTGACCAGATGCACAAAGATGTGTAAAGGGAACAACAGATGTCCTTTGGGAGGATTTGCTTGTGTCAACGTAGGTAATGAAGCATGAGGTTTAAAAGAGATTTGCTGGTGCAGCTCTGTAATAACTGACATTGTATATTTCCAGGTCAGTGTGTCTGTGCTGTGTTAGGTTAATAGCAAGCTGCTAGCAAAGATTAGTAAGCAAGAAAAGAATGAATTGAGATAAGAAACCTCAAAGTAAACTATTGGTGGTGGTTAATAAGTAATTCTGAGCTACTAAACAGGAAAAATCTTACCTGCCAGCCTCCTGTTAGCAAAAATCTTCATTTTGGAGAACATTCAAAAGGATTATGAAACAATTAGAAATGATCCTTTTTGTCCAGTGACTCGTAAGCCACTGCTGAGAAGCAGGTATGGTTACCAACAAAGGGAGGAAGAAATAGGCCACCCAGTCTCCCACCAGAGGCTGGCTGGCATTTAGGTAAGACAATCATCCCTCTCAATGTTACAGTCTTCTTCCATGAGACACTAGGAACCCTTTGGGTAGGCTGAATAATGCTCTGGCTTGAGATACCTAGTCACAATATTCACCCTTTGTCAGAGGCAGCTGGGGAAGAGAACTGCTCATGTGGAACGCAGCAGACACAGTTGACGCTCCAGGGTCTGTAGCTCAATATCTCCCCTGAGAATGGAAGAAATTAAACAATTCCATCTCAGGGAAGGTGAAAGCATGAGTCTTGAGACCAGAGTGGTATGCCTGCAGAGACCACAGAAAAATCAAGGATGCAGTTTACCCTTGGGCCTTGGCACCAACCTGTGCAGCAGGATTAATGTCCATGTACTGATGGCACTGCTCACAGTGATGGAACGTGTTGTAAGCTGCATATTTTGTCAACATCATGGACACAGTCTCCCTTTTCTTAGGTTCCTCTGATTTCATTTCTTTGCTTGTTTCTTTACACAAATGAAAGAAGAAAAAGAAATTTTATGAGCGTTCAAATCCAGAGATTGTGATCCTTTTAACAACTGTAAATAACAGATCTTTTGTTTTGCTCCGCATCATTTAGAAGAATAAAGGCCTTTCTTAAGTTCACATGTCCAATTAAGACAATAAAAACCTAATTTTTTTACATGAGAGTATTCTGAGAAAATTCTTTTTTTACTTACCTTGTTTCACTCTTGACAGCTGTTCCGTGTACACTGGACTTATATTTCTGTACTTAGGGTCATGTACACTCAGGTCAAAAGACATTTTACTGAAGAGCTCAATATCTGGCCAGTGATCATTGCTGGACTGAGCAATTTCACTGCTTTCTGTATGATCTGCAACAACACATTTTAGGTAAGCAGTATCAGATACCCACTAAATGGTGCTTATGTGATGTTTGCTGATGTACAGTTGCACAGGAATTCACACAAGTGTACACACACACACACACCACAGACATCTCTGAACACCATCAATATTACCAAAATTGAAATTCTGGTCAACATAAAGTCACTTCAAAGAAACAGCAGTTCCTTGGAAAATGTGTGTAGGTGAAGCAGCCTCACGGGTAACTTTCTGCTCTGCTCTTTGTCAAGTTGCTGAGGTATAATTCACCCTGGTTTATACATAAGCTGCTCGGATGAACTGTCCTTGCAGAAGATAAAGACAGAGCCTCGTGCCCCACTGTGGTTCCCTTTTTAGTACACGGAACGAAGAGAGCAATGGGTAAACAAGAAGCAAAAGCATCCAAAGGCAAGAGGATGAAAGCAAGGAGAATGTATAAATGTATAAACTAGCTGCTGAGTAGATGATAAAGACAGTAAAAGACACACTTCTGTTAGAGAACGGGATGTGACAGCAAGGATCAACTAGAACTTTTTTGCTTCATCCAGTAGAGGTATGTCCAAGGTAGATAATCAAGTGTGAGCAACAACATCAGAAAGCACTGCCCAAAGATGACAAACTGAAGCTTGGCGTGAAGCTTGAACAGGAACTGATCCAGTTTAAAATCAACTGCTAAGAGTAGGCAAATGAGGTTACTGATCTCAGAAAGGCAAACTCAGATGAAACGAAAGCTGTGTCTCCAAACAAGCATACGCTCACCCTACCCAGACTGACTGGTAGGAAGCTGCTGGTCAGAGGTTGTTAACCTCTGAAGCCCATGAGTCTGTTCATACAGACAAATCCTGAGAGAGCTGGCCCACCGGGCTGAGAACACCAGGCACTTTTCTACAAATGAGAGTTGGAGTCACTGCTGCCAAACAATCAATAGCCAGCAAACAAAGCAATGCAAGATCACCAAGAGGAAGGGGCTTTAGAGGCAAAAAGGACACTAAGAATGTACGAAGTCCAAGAGAAATGGAAAAAGCTAATCAGCAAATAAAGCTTTGCCTCAAACACCAACAAGTGCAAGATAAAAATCTTTGCCAAATATCACGCTAAGGCAGACCTCAGCAGAGCACATGAAAACAAACAGCAACTTTCTTGGCTCTACCACCTCAGCTAGGTAGGCAAGTATATGTCCTTCGTTTTGTTTTAAATTTTGATACACACTGAAATGAATGAGAAAGAATAAACTTCAGGCCACTTTTCTTAAAGAAAAAGATATGTGAAATCAGGTGTAAACCTGACTATAGTGAAGCACAATGTATATACTGCCACCGTTTCAGAGATCTATGAAATGCTGGGTCCATTACTTTGACACTGGTATCAAGATGGAGTAAGTGAAAAATGCAATAAAATGCAGTCACTGTCTTTGACCAAAGAAATCCTGCATGACTTTCATTACACAGATGTGACAAATCTATTTCTTTAAATAAAGGAAATGCAGCACATCTTGTCTTTCTGAACTCAAGTATTTGATACGATGCTATATGACAAATCACATCAGTTAAAGAAAACAGAGACAAGAAATGGTCTGTAAACTGAACAAGTTGATTAAACAGAAGATGGCAGCATGTAACATCATAAGCATTAATGTTGCTGGAGATTACAGAGATCAGCAGAAGGGCAGACTGTTTAATATTTTCACTAGCATCACTGCCTCAAAAAAAAAATCCAAAAAACATTGCCTTCGATTTGTGACACCACCAAACTAAAGAGCCACTGTCAATATAGAAAAGGCACAGAAGATCAACCAGGAAGAATTCAATGAGCTCAAAAACTGCAGCAACATAAATTGGGTGACATTCAGCAGAACAAATGAAAGTTTTATGCGCAGTCAAGGTCTAATAGCAAACATTTCTGCTGTAGGTTGGGAGTCTGTCAGCTGGAAACCACTGAGTTGCAGAAGAACACACGAGCACAAGCTGAGCAGAGCTGTCAGTGAGACAGGAAAATGGAAAAGACAAGCGCAATCGTGGGTTTCATCAATCATGGGGCTCTCAGTGGAGGCAGGGAAATGCACAAGCTGTTGCACGTTGTATTGGCTAAACATCCTGCACAACATCACATACATTTCTGGTCAGACTGGAAGGATAAACTGAAAATAGATGTACAGAGGAGCTACTAAACTGATGAGAAGAATAATGGGCTTGTCCTTTGCAAGCTGGTTCAGGCTACCTAGATGAAAGCTGAGAGGGAGTAAGATTTCTGCATGACTATATCACATAAGCAAACATCAAAGAAGAGTAAAAGCATTTTAAAGCAGTATTTTTTTCAATCTTCCCTAAAATGTTTATAACTGGGACATGGGAATGTCTTTTTACTGGGGAATAAAAAAAAAATCACAGAATTGTAGGGGCTGGAAGGGATCTCTAGAGATCATCCAGTCCAACCCCCGAATATTTGCAACCACCACAGCATGAAGGATCTAGAAAAGCATTCCATTAGAAGCTGTGGGAAAAAAAAGAAACCACAACCAAAAGCCCCGAGTAAAACCCAAACTGCTCTTCTGATGCACTGTCACACATTCCTGAAAAGGGTGTGACACATTGGCTGTGATCACAACAGACCAGACTGCCTGGTCTTACATTCTGACTTCATCCTAAGCTTCTGGGGGTATTTTAGTTCAAATAATGAGAAAATAACAGTACTCAAAGTTCCAAATCAAAGGGGAATACATTTCTTTTTAAGATTAATTTCTAATTTTTAATTAAGTAATATTAATGTCTCAGGCAGAAAAGTAGTGTTCTTCAATCTGTCTTTTCTGCTTAGAAGCAGCCACAGCTTAAAAATCAGCTAGCAGAGATACTGCAAATAGCAAGCAGATGTTTCCTGTATAGAGTTTTAGATTCACTTTCGCTTTAGTGCCAAATAAACATATCAGTCAAAAATGCACTTAAGAGTTCTTAGTTAAGTCCAGTGTAAAATTTACACTTTTATTAATCTATTTTCAAGCATATGCAGGTATCTACAAGTCTAGCTGCCCATTACTAGACAGGACAAATGGCAGGTGTAATTTATGAAGCCTTTTTGTAAATCTACAATATTTGCCACTGCTTATCAATATATAACAAAGTCACTAAATAATGCGTATCAATAATGACTTCGTAATACTCACTGGCATTAATTTCTTCTTCATCATACACATCTACTTCGAGCAACCTGATCAGCATGCGGAAGAGAATCCTCAGGAACTGCAGGTATGAGCCAGTCTTTCCCACCTGAACCAGAGATGAAAAAAGTCTGAACCCCAACTCAGATTAATATGAAAGAAGGATACAGTTCAGATAAATGCATTTGGCCTAATGCCCATAATTCTGCCACTGTGGTTCTTCCTGAAAACATAACAGGACTTAATATTGCCCATTATGCTGAATGGCATTATGGTGTTGATGTGTGAGGGAAATCTGGCCTAGAGTCTGTATCACTTCTGTATGAAGAGAGATGGGCAGTGATTGACCACTTCTCCACTGACACACGGCAACTTAATGTCTGGTGCCATTCACAAGGGTATCATATAAGCTTAAAACATGAAACATAGAGAACCATTCTTTTCACCACTTTCAGCATGAACTTAACCTTCAAATTTGCCTGATTTTTCATCGCTAAATACATAATTGGGCGCAACTTTGCACGAGCCTTTCACCTGCATTATATCAGTCCTCACCACCGGTCCACTCATCCTGCTAGTAGGGCAGGAGGAAGGAACTGTGCTCTTACTTGTGGTGGCCCTGTCAAAAGCAGCCGTCTGGGGTGAAAACTCCTTGGGCTGGATGCCTCCCCCTGATTGCTGAAGTCTGCGTGGTGCTGCCGGGCCGTTGTCCACTGCCTGTAGTAGAGCGACTGCTCCTCGCTGCTCATGTCCTTGTGAAGCAGAGGCCTCAGAGAGCTCAGCCAGGACACGTCAGCGTGAGGCAGCAGGGAAGAGGAGGAAGGCAAATTCCCACTTTTCTGTGAGCTCAGGAGGCAGTAAGCAGCTTTTGACAGAATGACGATGCGTGGCAGTGCAGCACGGAGGGCCTTGCTGTCTTTGGTTGAATGGCCGGGCCACCGAAACGTCTGAGAGACTGACGACAGCGATGATAGTTTTGAAGTGGTGCTGCTTGCCATCTGGTTACCCAGGGAGTCACATTCCTGCTTCAGAGTCTCTCCGGCTGTGAACTCAGGGTAGGACCCCTCATCTACTGAGCTGTGTGCGACCATTTGAAAGTTAAGCGACGGTGCTTGCTTCTGAGACTTGTCTGCAGCGCTTGAGGAGCTCACACCATTGTCAGCCAGGGAACCTGGTGAAACAAAGAGCGGGTAATGGACAGAACTGGCTGACATGAGGCAATGCAAATAAACCCTGAACTCACCTGGGGACAGTCCTACCCTACAAATACAAATACATTTTTTTTTTCAAGTTCAGAATCCAAATGCGAATGTCCCAATTCCAAAGGAACAGTAATCCCAGTATGTTAACTACCATTTTCCATCTGGGATTTAGAATTTGTTGGTATAATCTTCTGAAATTCAAGTATAAAATGCCACTGTATAGATAGGTCAATTTGTCTCTCCCTTCTATGGAGAACAGAGCTTTTATTTCACGGCAATCTTAATGCGAGTTGGTCTATGATCCCTCCTCCATATCATCCACCTTTATGTTAGTGTATGGCAAGATCTGGTGCACAATTAAGCTGTCTTAATACCACAAATTCATACAGAAGCAAAGGGAAGGACCCAGAAGTGCCAGATGAACACAAGGAAGGAAAAGTTTGGTGGGGGATGATTCTCTACTGACGCCTGAAGAGGAAGGGCGTCATTCTGCTTGTCTTGCCCAGGGGATAAACACCCGCCTTCACCCAAAGCTACCCCCCACAGTTACACTGCCTTTTGCTATTCCTAACATTTTATCCTATTTCCATCCTCATTTCTAAGATCTTTTCAGGATCCAACAGATGAAACTATTGCAACTGTGAAATATAAGTTGAAACAACATCATAAGGACAATTAGGTATGGCATCCCACTCTCCCACTGCAACATTTTCCCCTTTTAGCTGCAGACAGGAAAATTGCTCACTGTGGCAAGAATCTACTACTGGCATTTCACTGCTCAGCCTGCAGCAGCATACTTCCAAGCAGTCCACGTTTGTCAAAACATCTCAATATTTGCACTCAAATTTCAAAGATGTGTAAATGCAGACTTACTCTTCAGAGCTGCAGCAGTTAACTGACCTGAGGTTCCAGTGACAGCGCTGCTGTTACTCTGCGGTCTGTCCAAGTCTATCAACAGCTCATCAGCATCATTCTCGCTACCATTTGCCTTCTCATGCTCTTTCTCACTAAGGTCAAGAGCTACAATAGGCCCTCGAATCACCTCCTTGGAGACATAGCAGCACGCTAGGCCCACTTCTTGCTCTAATGCAGTCCGAGTTAAGTAGCTTGAGTCAATTAGCCGAAGGTCACAGTACTTCAGTGACCTACAAAATCCAACCAAAGAAGAAAGGATGGTTTGTCTTCTGCAACTCTGGAGAATATTCTGTATCTTTAACTGCTCATTAAATATTCCTGAACAATTTTAGTAGCCATGAAATATCACATAGTTTTAAAATATTCAGCACGTAAGTCATGCCCCTCGGTACTTGGCACAGATGTTCACTGACCCACGTAGTGCAGGAGCCTTACTTTTCACAAACCATGCTTTCCACGATTTTAAACTGTTCCCAAAGAAAGCCTCCTAATATGCACTTCTCTGTGAAAAATAATAACCACTTGGTATCAAACCACTTATCTTTCCCCAAAGAAGCATTTATCTAAACATTTTAGAAAACAACTGTATCGCGAGAGCAGTAACAGCACCTGGGGAAGGTTTCTCCCAGAGGATCCTTGCCAGTTAAAATAACAATGCAAGGTAGACCTTCCAGATCCTGATAGGTGCGAGGAATCCAGTCGTCCTGCTCATTCCCCCTCCAAGCCTGTGAATGGAGAATATTCAAGTCACATCTAAATGATACCTTTTAAACTGTCACTTGTTTTTGTTTCTAGTTCCTGCTTTTTCTTCGTATGCAGGTTAGCAGACTCTTGTTTCAGCAGAGCTTGGTGAACATGGCTGTGCCCACTTGTGTTCTCTGTTTTGGGCACAGTCTCCTAAAACACTGCTCTGTCTTGTGCAACAATAACTTTCTTGCATTGTTGCACAGTGCCCACACTTCCAGATGAGACAGGTAGTATTTGATCAAGAGGCATGAGCACACTACAGCAACTGTTAACAGGAAGTAAAGCTGAATGACTCAGAGACTCCCACTTAGAAAGGCAAGTAGCCATCCTGCCTTTACAAACATCCAAACTATAAAGATGAAATGAGAAAACATAGGTTCATATGTAGCCATTCTTGTCAATACTTTGTGGGTACTGCCTCTTCAGTGACCAGTCCAGGCAGGAGATCAGCAGAAACTAGCAGTCTCTTTACATATAACACAGAGATTTCACACTTCCACATTGACTAGAGACATTAAGGGCCCTCCAGACCAAGAAAATAAGTCATACTGGTTCCAGAATCACCACGTGTTTGAACTACATCATATTAGTCCGCTGGAAGAAGTTTTTCTGTCCATCTTTTTAATAACGTACAAAATGAGTTCAGAAGAAAACCAAAACCTAGCTGAGCCACGGAGTCTGCTTTGTTGAGTCACACAGATGGCAAACCCAACCACACATCTGCCCATTAAAAATAAACATAAATATAAAAATTATTCTTTTCAGCACAGATGGGCAAGACAACAAGACAAAGCTGTCTTGACAAAGCAACAAAACTTAGGCAAACTGTATGAAAAACATGACCTGCAGAGAGAATCCTGCCCTGAATTCCCTCTCCGTTCTTCTGTTCTCAACCTAAATGCTTAACCTGTTCTTTCCTCACCTTTCCTCCACCCCAGAAAGGCCATGTTTTATGAGTCATCTTCTCAGGCAGACAAAGGGGATTGAAAAGGAGGGATCAACAGCAGATGAGTGATTCAGCATGCCATTTTATCTTTAGAAAATTTCCACTGAAATAACCCATGATTATTTCTTTCTTAGCTTAAGAAGAACATGATTTGGAGTAGTATTTCTCTTCACTGTTATGGCTTTAATTCTCTTTTCTCAGCCCCGATTTCCTTCCCCTGCTGATTTCTGTATCCTCTAAGTAACATGCTCGTAGAAAAAAAATAATTTCTCCAACTACCTAACAAACTCTATGGTTAGGTTAAGCAGCCTCAGAAAAGCTGAGATTTTTAGGCTCAGCAGGGTTAGCCTGGCCGTGTCAGCGTGCCTCTCCAACACTGGAAGCTTCTCAGAAAAAGCAAGGCTAGAAAATGAACTAGGGGAAGACAGGTTCAAAGATGGTTTTATTTCTTCTAGCCTAAAGGTTTAAAAAGAAGCTTGAGTGCCTGGAGCTTTCAGCTGTGGACCGGCATACAGATGTATTTCTTGTCTACAGTACTTAGGAGGGGTAGACAGCTGCAGCCCTTTGGTCTCCCCACTTCTGAATGGCTCCAAAACTGATTCTTGTTATGCTTAGAAGGTGACCTCTATAGCCATGACATCAGGCCTGCTCAACAAAACAGTTATTTAAATTATTTCCCATCCCTTCTTTCATTCTGCACCTCCATGTGATCCTTCCCTCTTGGAGCTCAGCCCTCAGCCTCCAAGGCTGCCATGGGGCTTGTCTGATGGAGGATATATTTTACTCAGCTACCAGCACCAGAGACCATAGCCCTGCTGGGGAATCACACACACTGGTTACTTGCTCTTAGGAAGAGGCTAAGTCAAGTCAAACATCCCCTCCCTGCTCTTCCAAAAGATTGGGATGGAATCTCATTCTCCCTGCAACCCACAGAAGCTATCAGTGGGACCAGCACTTCATGCCTCGGTCTCACCAGCAGCCTACTCTCCTCTCCTCTGTACTCACAAGGAAAGTAGACAGTGACCCATTCCCCACCCTTGTTCTGCAGCTTTAGTATTCCACTTACCATCATGTGAAAAGCCAAGTGCCAGACTAGCAGGTATGGCAGCCAAGCACAAGCCTCGCAGCTGATCTTCATCTTTCTGGAGCCTTCAACTGAGATAACCCACTTGAAAAGACTTACGTTTGGGCAACTAAATTCTTCTCACTCACATGCATCTTGCAGAATTGAGTAGGTTTTTTTTCTAGTTGTTTACAAGGAAAGAAACAAGACCAGAGGCCTATAGCTTTGTTTACTCCAGAAAAGCATCTTACGTCGTGGGTAAGAGGGATAAGAAGAATTATTTAGGAGGGTTTTTTTGTGGCTTTTTTTTCCTATCTGATCAAAGTCCTCTATTCTGATCAAGGGCTATATGGATATTCGCCTGCATCAGACTCTCACACTCATCCTGACCTCTACTAAAAAGCCTAACAGGCTGTTCTAGAAACGTGCATGGGGCTGCAACCATAAGACAAAGGGCCATAAAGAAACCCTCACCGTACTCACAGCCCAGAATTATTTGAAGTCTAGCCAAATAAAAAAAACAACAGCAACAACCAAAACTCCCACCAGCAGAGCACAGAGCTGTTACCTCACAACTTATTTTCTCCTTCATTATTTTTTTCCGTCCTCTGCTGCAGGTGAGATTTAGAAGGGGTGGCTTCTTAAAGGACATTTTACCTGGTTTTGGTTGTAGAGAAGCTCTTTAGAAGCTTTGCAAAAAGGCTCACACATTTCCTTCATTTTCTGTGTGTTCTTGAACACACTGAATCAATCTCTGCGTGAAACTTAGAGCAGGAATCAGGACAGATAACTTAAACTACTCTCAGGCTGGTACCTAAGAAAGGCAACCAAACTTGGTTTAATGGGGGGAAGTTAATACAGGAAGTGGATGCGGCTGTTTGTACCAGGCTTTTATAGGTCCATGCACAAGTTTAGCTTGGTGCATATATGCTCTGCAGAAGAGGCTTTCAGCATGCAGTGGTTTGAGACAAGAAGTTTACAAGAGATTTACTGATTACCAGAAGAGCAGAAGGTGGAAAGACTGAGCATGCAGTTAGATACACTAGACAGATAAGTTGGTGGTAATAATTACCTTGTCTAAAGAGACCTGAGCTCTGCTTTCAGAGATTCAAAGAGGAAACCTATCTGACTCATGCTGATATTCAACTTTAAGACGTGAGATAACATCTGGTGTCTGACTTCAGGAATTCAGGAGTCAGGGTTCAGAAACAACCCAATCTTTTTTCTGAGTTTCTAAATCAATCCACTCACCAGAAGTACAGTATACTTCCTCAGAGAAAGATACAGGACATTCATCCTTCTCCTATAAAATAATTAACTTAAAAATACGTGGGAAAGCACAAAGAACATGTCCAACAGTCAGATGACTGCAAGGGTCATACAAAGAAATAATGGTTTCTGCTCACCTTCAAACGTGTCACAAAGTGTTTCGCAACAGTAAGCTCTGAGGCAGGATTCCCAAGGAGGATCTCAAAACGATACTGCAGACCTAACTTGTCTCTTACTTCTTGCAACCTCTCCTTGGCCAGCATGGCTAGCTGCACAGATGGCACCCTAATGACGAGCATGTGGCCACAGCCATTCTTATCCTTTCCTGGAGAAGTGATAAGGTCATCCATTATGCTGAGCGTTTCAGGTGTGCTGTGATCTCTTAGCGAGGCCATGGTCGTGAGAGACATCAGAGCTTGGGAATACTGCTGAATGAGAAGGTAGCAGCGAACCACCATGCTGTGCAGCCGTGGATACCTTTGGGGAGATAACAACTCTGTGTCAGCACGTGCAAAATCAAAGCGGTGTCTGAAAATTAACCAAACACCAGGACCATGGGGTAAAGAAGTGCCCATTTGTCTTTAGTACTTAAAGAATGAAGTCTTTAATTTTCACAGACAAATCTAACTGTGTTTTTAGCAAACATTCCTCAAATGCAGAGAATAAAGAGCAAAGTCCTGCTCTCAGCTAAAAGGAATGATAAGCTTCTGTTATCTTCCTTTGGGAAATAATTTAAGCTAAAGTTCTTCAGTCTGATGGAGATACTGATCATCTCAGATCTGGTTCACTCCAAGACTGCAGGCTAATAATTGCTTTGCTGTCCAGGAGGTTTTTTTTTCTTCTATGAACTCAGAGAACCATCGCTGCTTTAAGTGGTTTCTGTAAGAAGCTCTTCATGATTTCCCATTTCCCACTCTCTCAGCAGAAAGCCAGACTTACCAATAGGGATTGCTGGCTCTGAGCCAAAGCTGCACTTGCACTTTGCTTTTTAACCTATGCAGTCAACATTTCTTTCTCTCTCATTACAGCTACTTTCAGTGGTAAGAGATAAGAACTCAAAAAGTGAAATGCTAAGAAAAAAAGAAATTAAACCTACTCAAGCTAAAAAGCACTCCATTTCTACACATTCCCCACAAGTTCACTCATTGCCATAACATATAAAAAATCCGACACTAATACACTGAGTAGTGCTTGTGCTACAGAACTCCAAACAACTAAAAGCTCCAAATTTCACCACTCCCTTTCTTGAGTAATTTAATAGAAAGTATGAGATCCACCTGAATAAAGTTTTGAGCCTGTCTGCTACAGTATCTCTATAAACCATAATCAGTAAATTTTTAAACACCTCTTAGCCCTCCTCTCATTCAAGTACCCATTGCAATTTGGACACTAAAATAAATGGAGTCTTTTTGATAATACCAAAATATCTGATGCATTCTCAGACTTGTAAGGCTGCATGGCTTACCTACACAGAAGTCCAATCTCTTGGAAACAGAGGCTTAATCAACAAAGCGTGATGAAAAACATATCCTGGCTCCAAGAAACAGGTTCACTTTCTCTCTGTTTCTAGGCTGATCTTAACCTCAACATCAAGATAATATTTGCATATGCTCTAATCTTCCCTCATTGTTTTCCCCATCCACATCATGAGAACAGAAAGACCACAGCAATGGCCACCATCTCTTCCACTGGACTTGATCAGAAAGATTATGAAAAGTTGAAAGAACTGATGCAATGAGATTAACTGACCTTACTATTATTCATCACATTTATTACTTACATATTTGTAGATAATAAACATGGATGGGCTTAATGATTCATATTGCAAACTTAGCATATTTGATATTGCATTTTACTAAATAAATACAAATACTTTTTCCATTATTAATTGTAACAGGATCCAGCAGAAATTCTACAGGTATATTAGTGATAAAAGCAAGGCTAGGGAAGATGTGGGCCCTCTCCAGAGGAAAACGAGAGATATAGAGAAAGCTGAGGTGCTCAATGACTTCTTTGCCTCAGTCTTCACTGACAAGCGCTCTAGCCATATCAGCCAGGTTGCAGAAAGCAGCTAGGTTGGGGCAATCCCAAGCACAAATACAGGCTGGGCAGAGAACAGCTTGAGAGCAGCCCTAAGGAGAAGGACTTGGGGGTGTCAGTTGATGAGCTCACAAATATGTGCTTGCAGCCCAGAAGCCCAACCATATTGGGTTGCATCAAGAGAAATGGAGAAATGTGACCAGCAGGGAGCAGTGTGAGGGAGGTGATTCTGCCGCTCTACTCTGATCTCATAGATCCCACCTGGGGTACTGCATCCAGTTCTAGGGCTCCCAACACAAGAAGGACACCGAGCTGTTGGAGTGGATCCAGAGGAGGGCCACAGAGATGACCAGAGGGCTGGAGCACCTCCCCAGTGGGGACAGGCTGAGAGAGCTTGGGCTCTTCAGCCTGGAGAAGAGCAGACCTTATCATCGCCTTGTGGTACCTGAAGGGGGCCTTACAGGAAAGCTAGAGAGGGACTTTTTATAAGGGCATGTAGAGACAGGACAAGGGGAAATGGCTTTAAACTGGAAGAGGGCAGATTTAGACTAGATGTTAGGAAGAAATTCTTTACTGTGAGGGTGGTGAGACTCTGGAACAGGTTGCCCAGAGAGGTTGTAGATTCCCCCCTCCACTCCAGGAGGTGCTCAAGGTCAGACTGGATGGGGGCTTTCAGCAACCTCATCTAGAGGGAGGTGTCCCTGCCTATAGCAGGGGTGTTGGAACTAGCTGATCTTAAAGGCCCCTCCCAACCCAAACCACTCTATGTTTCTATACTGATCTATATAAAATGAGGAGAGAAAAAAAGAGTACTGAAGACAGGACAATCCTGTTCTATTAAAAATGAAAATACAAGAACTATAGCTTGAACAGTTCTAACAGATCTGTCCTGCTGATATGCAGAATAGATTAGCTCCACATTGCTGGAAATCATAGAATTGGTTTTGTTTCTGTAATCTGCACATTTAAATATATATTAGAGATGCGCTATGAAACTAACTTGTTCAGGCAGCTGCAGGTTACTAACAAGACACTTTCAAGCTCTGAGATGCAGCGATGAAAACCACAGCCACCTAATGAAATAAATAAAATGGAAGGTTTTGAAATGATATCACTCACCTGGGACACTGCTCACCAATCTGTTGGCAGTCTCAGCAGACAGCCACCAGAAGTGAAGGGGTATAAAACTTCATCTAGCTTAATGAGGGCTGAGCCAAAAGGCAAGAGCACCTGTGAGCACGGATTGCCACTGAATGGGCCTAATAATTCTGTAAGGGAATGAAATATATCCCCTCCTTCTTCTTGTTGAAAAATACAAGAATTTATGTCACAAAAATAACAATTGCACGTCCAACAGATTTCTAGATCAATATAAAATGTCATCATGTCTTCAACCTCCCATGATGGGGCTGATAAGCATCTGTACACTTAAGATCCCACTTCAGCAGCATCCCACGTTACTATTTACCTTTCTAAAAGTGTGGTGACCATTTTTTCAAAGGTTTCATCACATCTCAAAAGCGGACTTGTGACTCCCCATTGGAGAGATTTGCTGTATTCATTCAAGCCAAAGTACAGCTTGTCTTCACTTGCTGTGTCATCCTGTTTCATACAGAAAAAGCAAGAACATACAAAAAGCTGGAAATACTTTCAATTGCAAAGCAAAGCATATTCATTCACTCCATCATTCCACTGGTCTATCTGCTACTAGCAAAAGCTAGACTACTTGAAAATGGAAAGTCAGCTCCAGAGGTTTCCAGCACACCTGCACAGCTCTGACCAGAGCATAAAGAGCCATTACTCATCTTACATGACCTGGGTAAAGGAAAAGGTGATTCCTGGGCCTAAAGGTCAATCATACCTCTACTGCCACAATCCCAGGATTGTGTAGCTAGAACCCAAGCAACCAAACACCCGAGCAGAGAAACAGCTCTCTTCTAAAGTTTTTCTTTAATATATATCTGTTAGATTCAGTAAAATAAACAATTCTGTTAAAATTCACTATTAAAATTGTAAATTAAACACTTACCACAGCATCAAATTGTATCCAGTGTACCTCATTGCTAGAGCTGATCCTGGACTGCTGCGTTTGCAAGGCATAAGGAAAAGAGCTGACCTGAAGAACAAGGAGGTTGAATGCTTCAAGGACCTCCCTGCAATTAATAACTCTATCAGCCAGACCATGACTAGGCTCACCATGTGACAGGGAACTTGAAATGGCACTGCAGAAATAAGAATGCAAAGAATTGCCTTACTGACATCCTGAGATTCAATGGATTACTCTCTTTCTCCAGAAAAATCTCCAAAAGCACTGAGAATTACAGCTCAAAAAAGTCTTTGAAAAGGTGAAAGATGTCAAAAACACTTGAGTGTTCTCTATAGGTAAAGTCAGGCAAGTGTGGAAAAAAAAAAACTAAATAAAGGACTAAATTTGTTGTAAGTAAGACACTGAATTAGTGAGCTAATTTAATCCATCATAAGACAGAGGCAACCAAAAATGAGGCAAAGTTGATGTAGTCTGTCTTACAGACAAGTACTGTTGCATGAGTTGTGGGATTAGGATACGGTAACATGTTTACAAAATCCACTTGATTTTCCAGGCAGATACAACATTTTTTTAAGAGATTAGATAACTTGATAGTCTCCTGTTGCCATGATTTCCAGCTCCTGGAATCAAGTAGGCCTCCAGGTTAAACAGGAATTCCAAAATCAGTGTACATCAAACACAGTAACAAAAATTTGATGAGGAGCATAAGGCAGGAAGAACATTGCTCTTAGGTATTTTTAGCTCTCCGTCATGGAAAGTATTTCATTATTGACTCTGCTGTCAAGTGAGTCCCACAACCTTATGCACCATGTCTAAACCACATCAACATTTTTCTCCTCAGTTTACTCAAGGAACAAGACCAGAACAATTAGCTTTACTTATTTTCTTTTTCCATTGCAAAATTATGATTCAGTGTGAAGAAATTTTTCTTAGCATGTGTGTATGTTGTTCTTTGCAGATCTAACACTGGCCAACTTCAACAGAACTACTGTTCTTTAAGTCCTTTTCTCACAGGACCTAGGATATTTTTCAGAAGATGTTACTGAAAAGTTAATTGCCTGTAACCCTTTTCATTTCAAAAACAACACTATCATTAAAGATAAAAACATGAATTAAAACACGACTAGTTTGTGAACATGGGAGAGTTTTTAGGTTATGCACAGAAAAAGAAAAACACAGAAATAGGGAATAGGAAAAAGACAAAGAAATAAGCAAAGTTGTAAAATTCCACTGTTCTTGCCAAATTTCAGCACTGTAGAACTTATCCCTATTAACAGTTTTATTAAAGATCTAAAAATCCAAAGCTAGTCTCGTCCTGCTTCAATGGAATCAGTTAACAAACATCAAACCCAAGCAAAAGGACAGCTTTTGGTTCTGTGGAACAAAATGCCTTAGACCTAGGGAAACCTCTGGGTGTCAAAGACGAGTCTTTTGCAATACATAACAGAAAGATATCAGAAGAAGATTGTTTTCCTTCAGCACATTGAATCAGCTACCTTGTTAGATCCACATGAGCGTTGTCATGAACCAGCACAAACAGTGTGTATGGATTCTGCTTCACTCGTTTCATGAAAACCTCAAATTTTGTTTGAATCTCATTGTCTAGCCGAACCACGTATTTCTCAGCTCTCTGATATGCTGTTCCATTGTCTTCTAGGCCCAGGTCTACAAGGACACCTGCCAGAAAGGAGAATGCAACAAAGACCTTTTCCTTTGAGTACATCCAAAAATCAAGTGTCACCTGCAGACATTATCTGCCAATATCACAACTTAACACTGACAGGCATTGGTAAGAAGATGGTGATCAGAACACACTTTCTCTCACAATGGAGACTGCCATTTGCTTTTTGACTTCTGGATTTCCTTCATCAAATGCCCGAAGTCCTTTCAAGACTTCTCATCTTAACAGCAACACAAAAATATATCCACGAAAAAATTCCAGAGCAGCACTCAGTTGGCAGTGCTCCGTGATATTAGGTCAAATTTCCCCATGTTAGGCCATACTAATCTTGCTAGAGTCAGAAGCTGTTGCTCTGATCTTACCTTTACGAAAATAATAAACTTAAGTAGCTCTCAATAATATTATTTTTTTCATGCTCTTTTCGTGCTCTACCTCAAGGTTAATAATGTTCAAATGTCAGTAAAATACAGCTACTCTGTAGTAGTCTTTGCAATGGTCAACTGTCATCATATTTGCAAGTTGTAGTGTAGCTTTGAACACCTTTTGAATTAAAGAAGTAGCAATAAACCATGGTGATACAGCTCAACTATACATTTACCATGGCCTTAACCATTTTAAAAACTGTGTAAAATAAAGTAGAAACCACTCACTCAAAAAACAATAAAATAAATGTAAAGCTCTTAGATATCAGACAACCTCTGGTTTAATGTGGAGCATTATTATGACACACATATGATTAAGCAAATAAAATGTCTGAAGCAACAAGAAATGGAACAACAAACAGTCATTTTAGAAAGGAAAAGTAACTCCTACTTTAAGCAATCTATTTCATTCTTTCATTTAAGCAGGAAGATAGTACTGGGCTGAGAAAAAATACATGCTGAGAGAGACAGTACAACTGAGTACAACAAAGAGAATCTCCTACAGTTTCCTGGGCACATGTCAGTCACTAACAGAGTGAATCAAAAGGGTCATTCTCAAGAGATGTATTCTATCATCTGCCTCCAAAAGATATCTTGTTCTTTAAGCATTTGGTATCAGCCATGTTCAGATACAGAGCCTGACATAAAAACTCACCGTTTGAACCAGTAATTGTTGTCCACTAATGTGAGTGCATTGCTCACTCATTTATTTATCTAAGTTTCCTGCACCTATCCCTGTGCTCAATATACAAGAGTGTACAAACAAACGTGTACCTAGAAAGAACTGCACTAGCAATTATAAGTGATAAAAGATCTGAACTACTGCAGTCATCCATCTCCTGTTTCCCTTGACTGAACATTACTTTATGTCATACGTTCCTCAGTTCTGCAAGAATTTCTTTTGTTGCTTACGTGATACAGTTTGAGTCTAGTCTGAGAAAGGAATATATTTTGAATTCATCAATAATACCAACTAAAGGGGCTCATACAGGGTGTGCAAAATACATGCTGGTGTAGCTTATTTCTGCATTTATATCAGATATGACCTAATAGCAATCACATAGTTCAGTCCGAATTAACAGTTTCCTTTCCCTCCCCTCCCCACCCCGTTACCTGACTGCCGGATCCGCTGCAGGGTCTGCTGCACCAGGACTTCTGAACGGGGAACTATAACGATGAAGTCTACTTTGCTGAAGTGGCCCAGATCCAGGCTCTGATTGCCACTGTCCGCTATAGCACAAACCTGGGACAAGAGCTTTCTGGCAACTGTAAGCTGTGGCTGGTAAATTTGGAAGGTATCAACATCCAAATCTAGAGTGTGTTTGTTTGAAAAAGAAAACAGAACACAAGAAACATGTTTACTTTCCCACCCCCCCAGTAAACAAGACCAACCAAATAGCGTGCTCTCTATCATCAGGAAAAAAGAATAACTCACCAGAATAAATTCTAACACAGATCACAAACGTCACTTTTCTCTTTTTTTGATTAAAATGTGATTATCTGTCAAATGACCTTGAGTACAGCACTGACATTCTTAAAATGCCTTCGACATTTTGAGAGTTTTAAAGGGTACAACCCAAGGAAACCTCAGTGCCAACAAAGTAATATGCAGTCTGGTAAATGAACCAACACATACACAGTATGCATATATTAGAGACATCTGTATATCCCTAATCTTTTTCCTGAAGCTCACAGCTCTCTTTCAGAAGCTTCCCTTGCTGCGTCCCGCCAAGAGAACCATCCATGGGTGCTGAAGTTGCTGTACTTGGGGCACTGTGGCAAGAGAACCACCACACCTCTTAACCTGAAGAAATTGAGCCCATGCTGATAATTCTGCCAAAAACACCCAGCAGGCAGCCCGGAGTTCATTCATACATCAGCTCTACTCTGATAGCTTGAGCCTCACTCACTCTAAATTAGCACTGAGATAGCCATATGTTTGTATATGTCTGTACACTGTCTGATACTAACGTACACTGTGAATGGAAGACAAGCAAAACAATTAAGGAGTAGATTACTGAAGTGGGGAGCTTTTTTTTTTTTTTTTTTAAATTTGTTTAGAGGTTCCTTCATTTTTAACAAGATTTTAGTCTTAAATTAATTTAAACTTCGTAAAGGTCAATATAGTACTAGCTGCAGAGAACTGGGGGACTGGGCTTTTCTATAGGAAATATGAAAGCTCTGATATATGCTGAAAAGAAAAAGCCTGTTCCTAGATTTCAGTATTTCCAGTGGGTATCTTCTATGCCTAACAATCCAAGTTTCAACAGCCCTTGAACTTTTGCAACTTGCAGATTACTAGTAGTAAATAGGATTTACTACAGTAACATTACAGTTTTTGTTTACATCACTTTTTCTAGTACAAATTAAATCCAAATTAACAGACTGTTCATAAAGATTTCCTAGAAGAACATTCTCTAACATACAAATAAACCCAGGTCTACTTCAAAGCTAATACAAAAGATCTGTACTTCCTTTTTCAAGTAATAAGCCACTTTATTAAGTGTTTTCATATGCAAGAAAATCTGAATGTATTTGTGGGTCAAAACCTGATATGTCAATTCTACAAAGACACGCATGTGTTGATGCATGTGTGTTTATCTCCTGTTCAGACCTGCCTCAGTGCTTATTTCCATAGACCTACTGTGGGTGAAATGTCCCACTCACTGCCTAGGAAACTTACCTCTCCTTTTTTATTCGGGCTGATTCCCAATAGCTTCAGTCATTGTACAGTCATATTTTAAAGACAAAACTAGCTCAGAATAATTGAGAAAACATGGAGGTTTTTAAAAGCATCACTGTATATCATTACATGCTAAAAACAACAGAAAAATAAAAGAATCAAAAGATGGTTCTCATATTAAATTAGTCCTGTGAGGAAGCTCAAGGCTTACCCTTCTGGGGGTGCCAGAACAAGGTACCTGGCTGCCACCCTAACTGGATCTTCTGATCCGTGTGGAGACTGTAAACCATCTTATTTTAGTTCAGATTTAGCTTTATAGGAGGTTGAATTTGCTTTGATACTAGACCTAAAATAATCTCAGTGTTCAAGGCAGCTCAACGTATCTTCTTTTACCATTACTGTCATACAAAAAGGAAAGCGTAGTTAAAATTCATTAAAACTTTTGAGTAATTGAAGAATTCCAAAATGGGAAAATGATAACATTTTTAGACAGACAACGCTGCTTCATGCTTTGCATGTAAGTATCTCACCACGTATGCTGAATAAGTATACATCTCAGGTAAGAAAATTATAGGTTGTGCTTGCCTAGCACATTCAATCCAAAATCTTTAAAACGCCCCTGAAAACACGGGAAAAAGAAAGACCCAAGGCACAACTGTGTAGCACATATTGTTATTACCACTGTAAACATGGAAAGTGAGGAATACAAAAAAATACAGGAGGACACCTAGGGAGATTGGGAGGAGAACACAGTTCCCCTCTGCCTAAAGCCCAAGACTACACACCATTTCTAGGTTTACAAGGGTCAGACAAGTCCACGCTGACACCTCCTCTGCTCTGCTTAGTGCAGAGCAGAAGATCATATATTTTGACTTTGGAATTATCAAACACAGGGTGGTAAACACTGCTGAAGGTTATTACTAAGATTTTCTGTCCAAGAGACTGCTTTATTTCTACATCCAGCTGGCAGTATTAGTATTTGAAGGTTGGCACAGTGACTGCAGCCTTCAGACTCTTCTAAGGCATATGCATTTTGACATTTAACAACCTACTCATTTCACATCTTGCATGTAAAAAGCATTACCTGGTTCTTGTGTAGATACCATGGCAACTGCCTCCTGAGATGACACACACTCACTCACATCTCCATTAAAAGGAATAATGACACTTTCCCCTCTCTGCTGTAGCATTTTCTCTAGCAGCTTATCCAAATCATCACCTAGTTAAGAATTAACAACACCAAATTATCTGGAAGCACTTTAAGATAAATGATGTAGAACATGACATACGCACGTTCTCACATGGCTGATGTAAAATCTGTGAAGGGAAGCTGGAAATAAAGTGAAGAGAGGAAAGGAGTTTTTGCTAGTTAAATCAATTCCAAGAAAAGGAAACCACAGTTGAATGATCTCAGTTCTGTGCCTTTATGGCTAATGGTGACATCTGATGATTACAAAGAAACACAAGCTAAAAAACAGCCTCTAGCCTATGCTAAAAACACAAACAAGAACACTCATGCCTAACACATTTAGCAGTACCAACAGCGTTAAAAACATTTTGTCAAAGGATGAGTAATTCTCACTACACAGATAAAGGATAAGATGAGCATTTCTTTACACTCATTCCGTGAAGAGAACAAAGTAATAATGCCTCTCAATGGAGAAGGGAGAGCTATCTTTGTGCATGCATGCATTAGCTGGTGAGCACCAACCCTAAAGAAATTACACGATCACTGCCTTCACTGGAACTTCTGTTTCTTAGGATCACTCACCTAGAGAAGTATTTTTGAAGTGTGATGCCAGGAAACTAACTTTCCCCGTGATGAGTTCATAACTGATCTCTTTCAAAAACTCACTGGTGGTAAGCATGCTTTCTGCAAGTGCTCTAGATTGATACTGACCTGGAGAAGAGTGGAAAAAAAGTAAGATTCATCTATAATACAGTCAACACAATATTTTTGTTCTAGAGTTAAGAGGCATGTTGATCTTCAGTGATGGATCTCCACTGACTGGGAGACAAGCCTCAAAACAGTTGTGATAGTGACAGAACAATTGGATATATGTATAGCATATCCTTTGCCAGCTGTTGCCCGTAAGTTTGCACCTTGGGTAACAAATAATATGCAAAATAACTGTTTGTACCTTGGATGGAATGGAGGATTTTGGTTAAAAATGAAAAAGTAATTATCCTCACTGTGGGAAATTTAAAATTTATCAGCTTACTAAGGAGAGAAGACAAGTCAAAATTCATTCCCAGCCAGACACACATGTACACACAGATGTCACAGCCAATCACCAGTGAGGAATCTAAAAATCAACACAGTAAAAAGGATAAAATAATATCATGCTTTACAGTGATCTGCAGAAGACTGCGATCCATCAATACTGCCATGTAAGATGGCACAGCTGTTACATGAAAGAGGGAAAGACAGACTAATTTGCCACTAGATCACTCCAAGATATATTCTAAGGTTGCCTCAAAAACACTAAAGTTTCAGGCCTCTCAAGGAGTAGTAACCACTACTGTACAGTTGTTTTTCTAGGTCCCTGTGGACACCAGTGCACCAAGTCTTGATGGAGGAACAGTGAACTGTGACAATGCAGTATAACAACACAAAGGAGAATAAAAAGAACAAAACGTATTTGAAAGCTGGAACAATATATTGACAAAATGCATTCAGTGTACTGCAACCGTACTTACCCAGGACTACTACGCAGAATTCATTTCCTCTTAGCTTTGATGCACAAATGGCAACTACGTAATCTGGTAGCTTTTGCTGATGTTTCATTTCATTGAGAGTCCTCAGTGTCTCTGAGATGCCCTCTGCCAGAGAGTTCTGGGTAACCACCACGTGCACGAGGTCCCGAGACACGCTGGCAATTAACCTAGCGAGCCAGGGGAGTTGAGCTGGTGACACAGAGATGCACTGTGCACTCATCTGCAAGGACCGCTCTCTCAGAGTGAACTCCTGCATAGCTTTCAGCATGATCTGCTCAAATTCTTCCCTCAGGGGTATCTGGTCAGGACCTACATTAAAAACAAACAAATAGAAGAACAATATCTCATGTCAAAATGTTAATGAGGCAGAAATAAACTCTTGTCTGTCTTGACATGAGAAGTTCCTTCACTGTATTTTTAAATGTAAAAACCCACTCTCTACTCAGTGGATATCTACCTGCATGACATAGTCTTGCTTTTCCTTATTAGAATCCCCTCTCTCCCTCTGTACTTTCTCTCTTACCATCCCTTTATTTTATTTTGTCAACAAGGTATTCCATTTTATTCTTAGCTTTTCTACCCTCATCAAATGGTGACACAAACAAGGGGGAGGGGAAGCAAGTGCCTGAAACAGAAGGATTAATCACATTGCCTCTATATGTCTTTACAGCAGAAAATGCAAATGCTCATCCTTGCAGTCTAATCACAGCCATGCAGTATGACAAAACCTGTCACTGGTCTTCATGTTGGTTTTCCTCATTTTTCATACCAGTAAACTAAACTTGGATGCAAATGAGTATGCTTAACCTCTTCTTTTACAATTTAATATACCAAATTTTCAAGCTCATAAATTTAAGAAGCATATGTACATACAACTTTACATTCCTGAGAGCTTGTGAATTATATTGTAAACTTCAACTGGAAAACAGAAGTCATCCTATCTTAGTATCAGTCACTCAGCTTTAAATAACATTCTGCTCACTAAGATTTATCTTATAGCCAGAGATATCCAGGAACAGATTAAAAAATATTCATGAATGCAAAGCAAAAAGTAACCATACTTTAAATTGCCAAGGTCCCATGTCTGTGCAAAAGCAGACAGAGCTTCACACTTCAGCAGTTTGCTTTTCTGTGACAAAAAGGGGGGGGATAAATACCAGCAATGTGTGAAATGTTGTTTTTTTTGTTTGTATGTTTTCTTTCGGGGCCAAAGACAAGAAGCAAATTGGGTAGTGAAAAAGGAAAACAAAGGCTGTGACAGAAGCAGGGCAGGGAGTGGGTGAATAACACAAGTACACGATATGTAAATATTGCTGCCTGTTGTCATGCTGCCTTTTTGAGAAGGCAAATATGGAGAATGTCACCAACCAGTTGCCTACCATAGCATGGTGAAGTAACTACAGACTTCTGAATGCAAACCTGCCTCCATTTTTTTCTGCACAGTGAAAAGTTCTGAAGAACCTCATTTAACACATGGACACTGTGGCCTAAAGAGCACAGACGGACATAACTCTCTCATTATAATTCTCTTTTTTTGGAAAAAAATATTCTCCTTCATAAGGAATCATCTTTGAAAATCTCCAAGTAGCAAAAGTGAATGTTAGTTGATAGACAAATGAATAACTTTCTGCAGAAAAAAAACCCTCCATCTACAATGTATCAACCATAACAAAAAAGATGTTCTAAACTGAAAGGAAAAATTGAAGGCCTCTCTACAGAAACAAGTTCTCAAAGGATCATCTTGACTTTAGAAAATGAAACTGCTAAGGAATAATACCATATACAATTCACATCTGAGAAAGACCTTATTAAAGTAGTTATGTTTTCAAAGGCATCTTCAGTTTAAGTTCAGTGCCATCCAGTTCTGGGAACACACACTTCACTGTGTACTCCAGATAGTCCTCCAGCCATCTAAGGCTGGGGGCACTGCTAGGATAACCTCGCAAGGTTTGGGTGCCTGCATATCCCTTTCACAGAATACAGAGGCTTGTTCTTGCACTGAGCAAGAGCACAGTCAAAGTGATTCAACCGAGAAAGAATGATTTTATAAATCTAGACTGGCAGTTAACAGACAGTCCAGAAATCTCCAGCTGAAAATCCCAAACACAGACCTTAGGGTTGCATATGATGAAGCAAAGGAAATAGACAGTAAACGTCACTGAAATCCAACACATTTCCTGATCATTTTTAAGTCATTCCTTCATCAGTCAGCAGGATTTATTTACAGCAACACTGTGGCTTACAATCATAGCCTTAACTGGGAATTGCCTCCATAGTAGGTTCAAAATTAAAGTATTAGAGATGTGCTTACTTTGCAGTAATTTGTAACATTGCTGTGAGATCATTCACTTGGTTGCAGAAAATTTAACAGCATTTTACTACTATTAATAATGTTGCCATGGTCTCACAGGGAGACTGAAACAAATTCTGACACATACACACAGCCCTATGTATATAGTTTTGGCTATATATATATTACCAAAAAGGAGAACTTTCATAAATAATATACATATGATCTGAACTCCTATACAGTTTTATGCACAAATATTTTGCACGATCAATGAGATGAAAAAATTAGGCAACGCTCAGGACATGTTATTCTTCTGTCTTTAGATCTTTGTCTTTATCATATGCGTCTGTGAATACACTCCAGAAGAAATAAAAGCTTTTTAGACCTTTCTCAGGAAAGAGGCTCACATGAATAAACTGTTTATTTATGTGTGCAGTTTGTCTTTTCTCCTCATTAAAAACTTTTGGAACATGGCTGCCCTCCAATCATCTTTAATCCGCTTTGATTTTACAAACTGGATAAAGTCTACAGTTCAGTGCAGCTGCCAGGACTCCAAGAGTTTTCAGTTTAGAGCGAGATCAAAACCAGTGCCATGTTTTGATCCCCACACTCTTCAGAATGTTTCTTTCATCTCACAGTGCCAATGCCCATCTCCACGTAAGGCCAAGTAGAAAACTGCTCAGCTTTGTGCACCTAGCCAACTCAACACCTGCTAACAAAGGAATTTCTTTATTGCGAAGGCATGGTGCTTACTAGACATAGCTCAGCTCAGCTCCAGAAGCCTTTCCTCTAGCTTGCAGCAAGGACGGATGAAACATCTACTAAGGCAGGATTTACTTATGGAATGGGGCTCACTGATTCCATAGGCTTCAATAAAAAAAAATATTTCTAATCAGAAGTGCTGTACCAGCTGGCCACGTGTCTCTCCGAAGGAAGTTTGCAAGCTGCCTCTATCAATCCAAAACTGTGTGAGGCAGCTGGTTTTAAAATGAAAACTCTACAAACTTTCCAGTGAGGTTAAAAAACCTCATATAACAAATATAAGCCCACTGAAAAGACAGCAAGAGAAATACAAGAAGAAACACTTTGTCTATTCCAGCCTGGCATACAATGGACTATTAAGGGTATTTCTCAGCAGAGAACGATAAATAAAGCAAACAGGTCACTTAGGGCATTACAACACAGAAGATTGCCTTCTTCCTGTCTGTAACAGTACTGCATCAACAGAGAACAGCACAGTGTAAGAACACACGGGTTAAACTGACACAGAGCACATTTATTTTCCAAATTATAGGGTAATCACCAGTTGCACTTCTTTTGAAACGTCTGCACATTTCACACCATTATGTATTACGGATGCTTTAACAGGAATCTAGTACAGGAAAAGCACAAAAGTCAATTCACACTACTCTATGATAAAGAGCATCTTTTCAAACACAAAAGTTAAGACAGAAACTGCTGTGAGAAGCTTCCTAAAGATGTCCTGCATCATTTCTTTGACTTCTTACTGTTGAGACTACTATATTGTTATCTAAGGCAGGGAAAAATGTCTGGACCTGTAGTAAGAGAAAGAAAACCTGCTTTGCTCTCAAATTTGCAAAGGATCCATTTCAAATACATTTACATGAATGAGATATTCTTTGAACAACTTGCCTTCATCTGAATAACAAATGTGGTTTTCATGTAAACGGTGCTGTCACCAAAACAATGATGACCATCACACATCTGCTAGCATTTGTTACAAAACTAAAGAAAACAGACCAAGTGTCCTTAGAAAGAGCTGTGGTAACTGATGGTTTGATACCCTACGCAAATGAGTTATCTGCATTGCAAAGGAAGATCAGTTTTCACAAAGGTGACCTGGTCAATCCCCATATGGAGAGCAGAAGCGGTATCAGCCCTAAAATTCTCTTCTTCAACCCGATATTCAAAGTAGCGAACACACACACACACACGCTAGATGGAGCCACCTACCTCTTCCAGGCACAAAAAAATAGCAAACTGAAGCAGACATCATAAAGAAGGCAATGAGAAAAAGGGCAGTAAAAAATAAATACTGAAGTATTTAGGACACACTGCTTACCTAGTTGGACAAGATACTGGATAGTTAGAAGTATCATGTTCTCCACACTTAGCAGCTGACTGCTGGTCAAACCCAGGAGCTCCAAATCCTTGTTTTCCAGCTGCGGAATCTTGTAGCAATTCACCAGCAAGGGACTTACAACAATATCACCAACATTGCCATAGAAATAAGGTAAAGTGCCATAACCTTTCATAAAAGAAACAAAACAAAAACCAGAAATTCACAAGATATGTCTCTACATGAAATCATGCACAATGTAGAGACGTTTCCAAACTTCTCCTAAATGTTACCTTGAAGGACCACATAGATTTGCAAAAACTATGGACAACTGCATATTAGGGTAATTATTATTTCTATCCAAATACAAATGAGAATATTATCTGCTTGGGTCTTACCCTGACCTTCTACACATTCTCCATAATACAGTGTGCAAAAAACCCAAAAATCAATGGACGCAAAAGAATATTGATCTTAATGTTACAAAAGCAGCACCAGTATCAGTGGAATTGATTCAGCTGCTGCAGTATTGTCTTGATTAATTTCACTTTTCTTCCATGTTCTCTTTCTGTTTTCATAAACAGGTTAATAAAGCATCAACAAATAAACATGGTGTTCTGTCAGGTAGATCAGATGAGGAGAACAGGCTCCCTTCTTTTCCTTGAGAATGTTTTCCTTTCAAAAAAAAAAAAAAATTTCCACACAGATTTTACCAAACCCATCCATTTGGGTACATCTGGTTCTGTTCTATTAATAGGACTCTGTTTCTCAGGGACACTAACATTGAGCCTAGCTGAGGACTCTATTGGCAACTCTCCAAAAGCCTAAGGGCTGCATTCAATTTGCACTTAATCTGATAACTGCAGACAACCTCATCTTTAATAATGAAATGTTTCTCTGAAAACATTAAAGCACCACACGAGAGCTTTAGAATACGCTTCCAGAAAACAAGACAAACCAAAAGAAGTGTAACCCTAACCTTGATGGTTTTAGTGGTGTAGATAGACCTGTTAATTCTTTTGAAATTGTGCGTATTAGGATTATCTGTGCAGGTGAGGACTCTGAGAACTTCTCCATTTCTTCATGAATGATAAACTACCCCATGGATTACACAGACAGGCACTTTCTTTTAACACTGAAGTTACTTTATATAAGGATCTGTACTGTGCTGGACTGGAAAGAGATTTGAAGAGTTAAAAATAAAATCTATCCTCAAAATTTTCACAGACCTGGCCAACCTATTTCTGTTATATTTTATGCCTCTGTTGTTCAGCTTGAGAAGAATATTCACATTATGAGTCACGCTTCCACAGTAAAAGCAATGTCTTTCTAAGGGTTAACAATGTACTCATACAGCTAAAGAATTTTAAAAGTCTGATCTGTTTTTTCAGTTGCTTACAGTGATTATAGACTATAAAAGACAAAAAGTTAGTACAGTTCACTTCAGATTAGTCAGATCACATCAATTTTCTGGTTCTCATGTGGAATTCTTGAGCTTTGAGATCTGGACTATAAATGCTGCAGGAAATACTTTCTTGTTTGGTAAGTTGTTTACACTGGAAAGCTATTTCCATTATATGGAAATTTTTCTATTCTTGGATTTTACAAAAATGTCATTTGTACAAAATTTCAGCTTGGCCAGAGGTCATGACCTGTTTGCAAATCAAGTTCTCTCAGAAATCTAACTTCAAATTTGAAGCGTTGAGCAACTAAAGCAAACTGTCCATGACAGAAAGACTACATACTGTACTGAATGCAAGAAGCAACAAAAAGAAACTAAAAAAAAAAGCAACACTTTTCTCCTAGGGGAACACGCATTTGTTCAATATGCAGCATTTGACTCCTCAGTGTAAAACTTACCTATCAGAATCACTGGTCTGACTCCCGAGTTATTCAGCAGGTTTTCAGGAACAATTACAGTCTCCCCTGCTGGGATGGGTTGAGGCTGTAAAATTCCAGTTAACATGGATTGAGGAACTGGGACTGACAAAAGAGGCTCTATAAATAAAGAAAAGAGAAGCTTCCATTACTAGAAGGCTCATACTGTGATTTGGCCATATGAACAAATAAGAAAAATAACTGCAGATCTCCAACTGTAATAAAATTCAAAAGGCCTCTGCATTTCCTGCTATAGCTTTAAGTAATTTAAATTAAGAAGCTACACCCTCCTGTAGCCCCACCCCTAAAATAAAACTTTTCTGGCCGCTGTATTGTTGGTGGGAATGAGGGAGGAAAACACAGGTTTGAATATGCATCTTCAAACAAAGCCAAGTACTAAGCCAAGAGGCCATCTCTAAGGCAGAGGCCACCTCTCAATAATACCCTTCAGTAAAAGGGAAGCAACTGGTCTGACTTAGGACCTAGAACGCATGTAGACAAGAAAATAGAAGCCAAAATCTCAAAGATGTCCTTAAAGCAGTTGTTAGAAGGATAAAAATTAGGCTTCGTGCGTGAAGGTGCAAAAGTAGCTTTCACACGTAAAAAGAAACAAAGTGCAAAATTCTGTCATATGTTATCAGCTTTCAGTGTGAGGCCTGCTTCAGAAGTTCCTGGGGCTTCTTTTGGTTGTTCCTAACAGCTTTTTCAAACAATGCTATCTGCAGAAAAACATCAGAGGCAGCATGAATGAATGTATGCACGCATACGCTTTAGCTGTGGAAACAGCTGTGATTGACTGGAGGTCCTCAAGTAGGCAGAACTGCTCAAATGGCCCTTTCTACTATGTCACCCTTCTTCCCATGATAAATACCTCTGAAAATACATTCCAAAATATCTCTCAACCAAGTCTTCCGAAGCAGAATTAAAAATAGGTTGTACATGACAACAAATGTTTGGGGCTTTTTTCCTTTCCTTATGTGTTTATTCTCCCACCCTACAGAGAGATGAGTAATTGCACATTCCCCTTTATAAACTATTCCGACATCTGCAACTGCAAAGTCCTTAAATAGTAAACAGCTTTATTAGTAGTCGTGTATGAAGTAGTACTGATGTGTATTGATGATGACTCACACATGCATACACTTAATCCTATTTCACATTGTGATATCGTATGTCTCTCCTAGAGCTTTTCCACACATAGGCCTTTTGGTCTCACAGACTTTTCCTTCTAACCAAAAGTGGGGATATCAGCATCCTGTGTTAGGCCAAAATTCCATAAATGCATCCTTCCTGTACAAGAACCGAGTGTGCTGTTTCAGCAGCATGTCACACTAGATGGAGACACCGTATTCAAGCAGAAGGCTAATTGAAAACCTTCAAATATATTCACTTATTCATACACCTGCACTGTTTCAAAAGAACTGAGTTACATTTGGGGAAGTTAGGTAACATTAGATCCTTGTAACTGTCATCTTCCTTTCCTCTCCCTCTTGAAGGATCAGGAGTTTTGCTTTCCCATTGTCTTGTCTTTGATTATGGAAACAAAGACCAGATAACTGTGTGTTTTCTGGGACATCTGAAAAACTCTCCACGGTGTATTTAATTACTAACAGCAAGCTCAGTGATATTTTCTGTGCAATCCTTACGTGAAGCAGCACAGGACTGCTGGTCTGTCTGAGTACAGCTTTCCGCAAATGAGATCTCTGTATCATTTGAGTTTTACCTGTTCTAGTTGAGGGTCGAATCGTAGGAACAGGTACCACTAAACCAGGAGGAGGTACTGGGGAGCCAGGAGACCATCCCCGATGACGTTTCTTTGGTGGCCCAGAATTGGACATTGATGCTGTGAAGAAAAGCAAAAACTAATTCTAAACTGCATTCTTTTGAATGACCTGACTCCAGCCTACATTTCTATTTCACAGTAGCGTTGAGCTGTTACACACTACAGGGCTCCTGCTATTTACACCTAGACTTACAAGAAGCCAGACTACAACGTTAGAAATGCTGCCATCTCTATTAAAAACTACAGTGCTGTCATCACCAGAAAACAAATGGCTCTGTAAAGACTGAACTGCAGAAACAGCCATGATGGAAAGAAGACCCAAATCCTGAATTTCAGGTCCAATAGCCATTGCAGCTTAAAAAGAACTCAGAGCAGAGCTTTCTTTACCTTGGTCTCCAGCTGCACAGGCAGGGCTAGGAGAGGTCGAGTGAGGCATTGGCCGAGAGACTGTAGAACTCAATACATTATTTCTTCCTCCATTAGCGTTTCCATTAGCAACATCAGCAGCACGCAGTGAAAGAGGAGCTGAGTATAATAAAATACAGTGTGGCTTGAGACAATCTTGAAAACAAACAAGCAAAACAATACGGCAGCATGCACACACGAAAGAATATGGCAAGATGCCTGACTGAAAGCATGAAGAGTACTTAGCGGAGGATAATTTGGACATAGGCTTCAAAATCTTAATGTTGAAACAAGACATTTGCATTTCCAGGCAGAAAAGAAAAAAAAGTCCAAAATAACCTCTCCAGGATAAAAAGATTACACAGAAAGAAAAAAATCACCAGTAACCTTGTGAAATGTTTTTCAGACATCAAGAATTTTCAAAAGTGCCCACCGTAAATTCAGTTCATAAAGGTTTCTATGTCTCACTGGTACATCCACTTATTTTTCTCCCAGTTATCCGTACGCCCTATGCATTAAGTCACTACAGGACCCTCATCTGAAGCCTTAGCATGGGAGACATGACAGTTTGCTGTGCAGCATGCCCTAAGCATTACTGAGGCAAACCATGCCTCTCAAAATCTGAGTAACAGCACTTGCCCATTGCAAGCTCCCTGTTTGTACTCCCATGTCAATGATCTGGTATGGACAGATCTGGCTTAATCACAGAAGTAAGTTGAAAAGGGTGGGAAGTAGTTCCCCCTGCATGATGAATTCTCTTACTCAAGTAAAGAGGGGAGAAGTACTAGTATACTGAAGATATAATATACTAGAATGCTTAAATGCTGAATTTGCTGGTATTTTACACAAAACTGTGTTAATGATTTCTGCAATGCAATATATTCCTTAGGAGCAATACAGTAGTATGTATATAAATTAGCAGAAATAAAGCATTATATACAAAACATAATGCCCACATGCATATATGAACCCAGTAAACAGATGCTTGAATAAGGAAAAAATATATTCCCTTATGTTACTTGTGATAATTTTGATCGTTTAAGGGGCTAACTAGATAAATTAATAAATAATCAGAATACCACAACAGAGTACCTAAATGAGGGGTCTTATTGCCACAGTAGAGACTTCTAATTTATTAAACGTACAGTACAGAAGTGATCAATTAAAACAGCACATATAATGAACCTCCTTTAAGTCAGACTTCATTCCACAAAATGCATCTGAAGTAACCATACCCATTACAAAAGGAGAAAAGCACACAGATCTCAGTTACTGTGGCAAGAATCACAGTTGTATCAAGAGATGACTTTTCCACTCTCTTAGATGTCTGAGCAAGTACAAGAGTGATATGATATGCACTTCTATCCGAATGTCAAATCTGAAAGCCAAAGTGCGGCTCTGTCTGGAGACAGTAATGGCCATGGATAACCTCAATTCAGAGGACTGGAAGAACATGAGGACTCTAGAAAATACTAGTGAACGTTCTCCTTTCCTTTTTCCATCTCTAGGATCATTTTTTTATTTCTTTGCTGCTAAGCAGATAATTCCCTTGGCTTTCAGTTGTCCTGGAAAGCAAAGTGCTACCTGAAGCAAATGTCTTTCCTACGAGCTGCACCGACAAAGCCAAAGGTTTCACAATGTTCTTGTTCCGAGACAGGTCTTGAGTTCCACTTAAGTTAATAGCAGAAGATGATTTTGCTGGACTGAACACTGAAGAATCTGAGAAAAGAAGGTGTGTAACTAAGTAATAATTGAAAACTATACATATCAGTATTTATGTTTTGTACTATATGAGCACAACCATGCATATACGTTTATCTATACACCTTTGCAAATAATGCAAACAATTTTACACTTAAAAAATCATTTAAAGATATCTTACAGGAGTTGTAACAAACATTTACCAGGCATTTCTGTAGAATCTAATAATATACTAAACCCATAATAGGTCTCTTTCAGAATACTCGGCCTTCACATACCAGCTGAAAAATATTTTAACCACAGAAAGAGTCTGCTCTCAAAACTGCTCCTTAAAACACACCTGTGAGATAAGCAAGTAAACACATTTATCCTGTGTTACAGATGAGAAAGCTAAGGCAAAGTGTTGGTGCGACTTGTCCCCAGCAAGCACAGTGAATGGGCACTTGGAATAAGCTGCCTAAAAGGCTTTGGAATCTCTGTCACATGAGACTTTCAAGAACATGTTACAGAACTTCTGTCAGACTAAGACGAGCCTGACTTAGGGCATAAAAAATCAAATACATAACCTCTGGAGATTGCCTTACAGCCCTATTATCTATAAGGCTACGAAAAGTGTAACCCTGCATAAGAAATGCTTAAGGGAAAAAATCTAAAAAACAATAACTTGCATAAGAAAAAAAATCTCAAGTTTGCCCAGTATAAAAATGTAAATCATAACAGGTTCCAAAGCTCTCTGCATGCTAACATTAAGCATTTCATACCCACAATTTATTTCAAAGAAAAATTCAACACTGGGACGCCAACACAGTGGCAAATCCAAATTTTTCTTCCCAGGGTGAAGGAACATTACCTCAACATCTGTGCAGAAGGTTGTTTGCAAGAAATAGGCTAAGTTCACCTACAGATGTCCTAGTAAAACTGCCAGGGGAAGAAAAAAAAACAACAAAAAAAAACAGAAGGCAAAGACCAACTTGATCTGCCAAATACATTCCCCTGCAGGCGACACGCCATTTGGCGAGGAAGGATGGGAGGAGGAGAGCTTGTTTTGCCAGACAAGCAACTGAGATGGGGAGAAAACAGGAGCCAATAGGGTTGCTCCAGCAGAAAGCCTTGTCCACGTTCACAGGACAAATGCTGTATGGCCACCAGACTGCAAGCTCAGAGGCTTTCTGAGATAACACTGGTTTCTCATTTTGTTGAGTTTGTTTGTTTTCTCCCACCCTTTCAATTCTAATACATTTTCTTGACATTTTATGTGTGAAATCAGATGGCTGGTATACGTATAAACATCACATTGACACCTAAGCAGGACTTGCAGCACTGCCTTTTATTAAAGTAGTTTATCTTTCTATCATAAAACCTTGTCTCTAGTTGTTTACCATCCTTTAAACACCTGAAGTTTTATCTCTTGTGTGTCTGCCTAAATGGAGTTCCTGATGCTGTTCAAAGTTTCAGCCACTGTTGTAATGCCAATTAAAATACACCTCATTTGACATGGAACTGCATCTTCCCATGCTGTTCTGACAAAGGGACAGTGTCACGGCCACACCACACTGTCAAGTTTAACCAGCATATTTCAGTATGCTACTGCGCTCTGATTTCTACCATGGAATTACAATTTCAGCACAGTACTCAGCGTGACTGCCTGCCTACAGGTGTCTTCTGGGACATGGAGACTTAGCTAATGCCTTACAAAGGCAGAAGACAGAAATACTTACACAAGTTTAAAGGAAAAATGGGTGAGTTAACAAGAAACTGAAAACAATTTTAAAAAGCAACCTGCTAATGAGTACTCCCATTTTCCAACAACATGCCATCCAACCTGAAGTGCAAGTAGCTATGCAATCCAAGGAGACTAACAGCCAGACCTTTATGGGCAACATATGTCAGAATTCACACCAGAGGAAAAAGCTGCCCTTCCCCCTTCTCCTGGCCACTGGGAATTCAAACGTATGGATGTGGCATTATCTTCACTAGAAGATAACCCAGAACAAGATGAAAAGGTCTGGGGCAACTGTGACCTAAGAGTACAAACAGTGACACAGAAAAACCAAGCAGACTGAAAATGGCAGTGAGTGATAAGCAGAAAGCAGTACATAAAAGGTGTATCTATTAACTTGGCAGGTACAAGAGAAGACAAAGCTGCGTTAAATATTGTGTCATTTGTTATTTCAAATTAATAGGTTCTCATGCATCTGCACAGCTCTCACGCCAGTCTCTGGAAGCCAATGGATCATGCAGTGAAATGCAGATGTGTTTGAATGACAGTCTCGTTTCATTCTAACAAAAGCCTAAAGCACACAGCCTGCTAAACAGAAGAAGGGCTGACTACCTGGAGAAAGCGTTTTTCTGAATCAATATGATTAGTGACTGCAGTTCCATTAAAAGACCTATGTGCAGTTTTTGTTTGTTATGCACTTATAGCTTTTTAAAAAAAATATTATTAGTTTATTATTTTTTTTTTTTTTTACTTTTCTTTCTATTTGAACAAGCTTGTTTTTTCATCTGCATTTCATCCTCCGCTAAAGGGATTTCTATTGCGGCACATCCGTATCAGCCACTTACAACCATCAAACAGAAAGCTTTTTCCTGCTTTTAATTTTTCAAGAAATAGCAGAAACGGACATAAAAGCGTACAACAACACAGAGAAAGCTGCAATGAAACAATGAGAAAACAAAGGTCAAAGAGAAGCTCTTCAGCTATTTGTGAGAAATAAATTAATTTACGATGCTGCTTCTTTGTCAGCCAACGTCCATTTGATTTTGACTGTTTCTCCTCAGTCAAGTATGTCCTTAATTGCGTTTTAGAACTGGAAAGCACATATGAGACACGTACTAGAGCTCACATAACATTAAAAAAGCCTGTATTTGTAAGAGGAAATGGTTTAATTTTCACTTTTACCCATGTGGAAATAAATAAATAAGCAAATAAATAAATAAGAACTGTCCTGCTCAGCCCCAAAGGAGAATCTTCTTTCCAGTTCTCGGTAAATATCCTAGTCTATATACACTAAGTAAAGACCTTGCTATAAATGCTATAAATGTATAATTCAAATATTTTGAGATCCACAAAATGAAGCAAATACAGGGAAACAAAGAATCAAATAAATTAAACGAAAGACCAGTTAATGCTTTTTAATTGACTGCTCTTATGAAGAACAAGTTCGTCTTCAACCTCATCTGGCTCTTAATCTCTCCCACAGCAAATTCCAAAAGGTAACCTCCCAGCTGTAATCTAGACATGGCTCAAAGTAAATACTCACTTGTTTATGGCATCTCTAAACCAACAATATCTGAGGTAACTTACCACCCCAATGGTTATCTTTATAGCACTTTCAGCTCCTACCTGTCTGAGTGAACCCTGATTTGTATCCATTAGCTGATCCACCCTCTGGGGTCGTGGACGGTGACACCGCAGAATTTGGTTTAGCAGAGAGGCTAGCAGCAGATGATTGCCTGCTTCTACATTCTGCAAACGAAGCAGCTACAGTACATATTAACAAGGCCTGCCTTCCAGCCAGAAAGTTCAGCAACACAGTGGTGAAAGGTGACAAAATGTTAAAAGCATACACACAGCACATACAACAAACAGCGGCAAATGGCAGCATTCAACGAAAATACAGCTCAAGCAGTTCAGTCAACTTTGTCTTCTCATTAAGAAAACCTCCCCAGGGGCCACTGAGAGCGCCAGACAAATAGAGACCAGATGCTGCAAAATGGCAAGAGCCCTCAACTCTCAGCCTGCAAGAGATTTGAAGGTATTGGACATATCCCAGGAAATGCTATGTGGCGCAACCCTTATACAAACCATCATATGTTGCCCTTTAGAAGGAAAATTGTGCTGACACTCAGATTCTTAGTATGCATCCAGAAAATCTTCAGGGACATCCCATCCCTGGAAACATCTGTCTGGATGAAAACTTAGTTGAAGGAAGAGAAAGTAACTTTTAAAATCTCATATTAATCATTTTTTTTTTTTAAACCGAGATCTAATCAGGCTTTGTTTGAGGAGATTGGGATGTTCAACAGCACTTCTCTTCTGATTAGAGCTTTAATGTAAATAAGTGGTGAAGGATTTCTAGATGGATGGTATCAATACAGAGGTAGAGCCCATCAAAATAATGCCCATGAGGTCCATTTTTAGTCAATTTTCTAAACTTTCGTAGGTTCTCAAAACACACGCGGTCAGCACATAACCAAAAGCTAGCCTTGTATCTACTTCTTCCACACCATCACATATCACATCTGTGATGAAAAGAAGATTTAAAATAGCTTTTCACGCGTGCTAGCCCTGACAGTATGTACCAGGACATACACCGACCCCAACAGCATGAACATCGGGGGTTCAGGGAAAGGATTCAAAAGCCAGTTCCATTCCCTTCCTTGTATCTCAGCATACCAGTAGCCTAATTATTGCCTCTGATGAAAAAAATCTACATACAACGAAACAAAATGAAACGTGACTGCAGATTACACTTTCTAACCAGGCAAAGATTAAGCAATTGTTGTCAATAGTCTTGCATATGAACATAGCCAGGCTGCACAAAATGTTCCAACAAAACAATCTGCTAAGTAGTGCATCAGACTGTACTATATTGCATGGACAAACCCCTTCATAATTCATGGAAAAATAATGTAGAATGAGGTTTTCTTTCTCAGTATTCAGAACTTAAGAAAGAGACTACCAAATTAAATTTCAGTAGTTCTTGTGAAAAATGATGCTGAAAAACACATCCACTCTGAAGTAGTAGATAATTATACTTGTAGTCAAGAAAAACAGATGAAGACAGGACCCCTTTGAACCACAAACTGATACAGTACTATAATTACTCATACAGTTTGGTGATAATCATCTCTCTGGTGTCCTGTTGCCATTCACATGAGGATGTGACTCTTCAGATGTGTGTCAGTCCTCCTGTGGAGTTTCTCCTCTCCTCATCCACTTTGGAACAACAGGCACCAGATCGAACACTGTCATTACTGAGTGACAACACAGCTGAGGAAAATAGGCAGCCAGCATATATACCAGCTTAGCAGGCAGTGAGTAGGTAAACTGTTCTCTCCTCAAGACTTTGTATGGCTCTTGCTCAAAAATCCTGCATTCATAATTACCAGACCCCCTTGCCTTGCCTTTGGGTTGCAAATGTCATCTCTTTAGCAGATTTGTTAACAATACTGCAGAGGTAGAGGGTAAGCCCATGTATAAAACACCCAGTGAATGGCACGAGTATGCATAATCTCCTTTCCTCACCATCAGTGAGCTGAGCTTTCTTAATACAATGATGTGCTGGCTATCCTCAGGCATTAGCCAGATTGAATTGTACCTGCTAAGATGAATATCAGTGTAAAGCCGGTGCCAGAGCCCTGGCTGTGAGTCACCTTGTTTTAGGTACAGAAAAGAATTACCAGACAGAGGAATCTTTTTTCTTCTGCCTAGGTGGCTGCACATCTCAAGGATAGATTTAGCACTCCCAGTGGAAGCACTGGGAGATGGAAGAAGACAATTCCTGTTTGCGTGCTTACTAATAACACTCAAAAAAATCTCTTTGGCACAATCCAGACTTCAAAGAAATCGTAGAGAATTTTTCTTTCAATCAGAAAATAAATTCATTTTCAATAGTTTCTTTTTAATGTATACATTTCCAGCAGCAACTTTCATTTTTCCATTCGACATCACGTTTATATAATATTAAAACCCCAAGTGAATGGGCATCTTAATTACCTTTCCAGCAAATAAGAGGTCCCTTTGACAGTACACCTTGGGAACTTCTTACTAGGTAGTACTTTAAGTGCTTCTGCTTCTTTGGCTGAGTGGTTAATTTCAGGTTGATATGATTAGAGAACTCTGTGAAGTACCGAAATCCTCTTTCTCCACAGCCTATACAATTCCCAGAAAATCCTGCGTGAATGAAGCAGAAGGTACACACAGATTGAACAGCATGTGACAGCTGCTAGGAACGAAGCCACTTTAACCTACCTGCACATCCAGTTCAGAGTGCCTTAGATGCCGTCAGCCAGATAGTTACCATAGATGCGCTGCTCAGCACACGTGTCAGGCAGCAGCCAAACACAGGCAGATTTTAGTCTTTACCTTTCTGAAACTCTTCCATCTTTTCGGGTCATACTAACTTAGGCCAAAATTCTACCACCGCTGTTCCACTCCATGCAGAGCAAAGAACTGTTTGTGAAGGTGGGAGAAGCTCTGATGCCAAGCAAGGAAATTTCCGTAAGGTCTCTCATTTCTGTTTCACATTTCTACCCTAAAAACTACGGGTTCCAAGCCAAGTGCTTCCTTCCCTCTCTCAAAATAGTGACTGATCCATGATACGCACAACAACTTTGTGTGGCTAAAATTAACCTAATAACTAGTGCAAGGTACTCTCCAAGTAAGGTGGACCTTGCATCTTTAATATTGAAGACTTAAACCCACTCATTTAAGGCCGCTATATAAGCTTATGCAAGCTTTCACAGAAGTAACATATTTAGGAGCAAGGTAGGCAGAAAGCTACTTTTCTGCAATGTTTCTGACGTGGTTTCATAAAATGGGAAGAAATGATGAGTTGAGTGTGGGGGCCTGGGTCTATACTGAGGACTTTATACACGCACCCTTGCCATAGCTGTGAATGGCACTGGAAATCAACGACAGCACTGTACATGGACTGCAACAGTCTGAAATCTTCTAGAACAAAGCACAGAGTATATTCTAAAACAAGCCTGCCTTAAAATCCTTGTTGCTTGAATAAATCCACTTCCTTTATTACCCAGTGCTGAACAATTAGACTCCTTTGGCTTATTCACCACTCCACTGATCTTCAAACTGCTTTCAATCCTTAATGAAAAAATACTTAGTATTCTTTCCTGCACATCAATAATGATTTAAAATGGAGCAGGGCTGATAAATACCTCATGGAAATCCTTTACTTTTGTTTTTGTGTTTTGTGTTCTTTTTTTCATTTCTCAGATCAAGACCTACAACAGAACTAATTTTTCACCTTCATTATTATCATTAATTGATACAATGCTACGCACCTCAGAGAAGTTTCCCACACTCACCTCATTAAACTCACAGTTTTATAAAAAAGATATTCAGTCTGTCAGTCCAACAAAATGCATTTTCCATAGAGGTCTACTTTATTTGGCAATTATCTTTAGTATAATTATGCCTCATTATCGTATTTTACCATCATATTGCTAGAGATGCCATGAAGTAGACTTCTTCACCTTATTTATCTTGGGAACTAATTGGATCTTCCCTTCTCCCTTGGAACCCATAGGAACTATTGGCACATGCCTAAAGTTTTCAGGGTCTCGCAGGGTTACTCAGTCAATTTCTGTGTACCAGTTACACGGCTACAGTTATTTAAATACGTAACATCAGCAATGCCAGAACACATCTGCGAGTCAGTAGGCTCATTATCAAATGACATCAGAGACAATTAACTGATGCAAAGATCTGGGTGTGAGATGGGGAGCTTACCCACAAAGACAAGTACTACCACATCTGATCAGACTGAACATCAGCACTCTGTGCACCAGATAGCTTGTATTGATCAATTCTTGACATTTCCCCTGTTCACCGGGGAGCAGTTCCTATGAGGATAGCAATAAACACCAGAGTACCCCCCCATGACCTCACTTCCCCAACTATACCCGGCAAGGACACATCACACAGCATCTCCCATCTAATTTTCCCCAGTGGAATCTCTGCCACAGGTCCAAAGGTTTATAGAATATTAAATAGGCTTAAGGGAAAAATAATATTAAAGCTCATAAGTACAAGGAGGAGGTGCTTCAATATTTATTAAAATATTGCTAGAATGGAACAGAATTTGAGCCGTGTGGTTAAGAAGGGGTATTTATGCTTCACTGTAATTTCTTCTCTGTTGAAAGGTCTTTCTGAATGTATGCTAGGCAGCACAGTGACTGGAGAGACAAATGAGAATGTAAATTCAAAACATGGTATAGGTGCCAAAATACATTACATCGCTTTTACTATTCTGTTAAAATGTGCACCAGTTGTGAGCCAGGCAGGAAAATCCAGGTGCCTTTCTCCAGTGACCAAGAAATATTCCTGTATTAAAATGTACAAGCTCATAAATGTAACCAGTGATGTAAATGTATTATCAAAATCTATGTAGTAGTTTCTGAGAGCCAAATTGACATCAGAGCTTCTATTGAAAACTATGTTCCTAATGGAGAGAAGAGCAGAATTTGTCCATTAATCTACAGAAAAACAGCTCATCATCTACAGCTGCATGAGCATATTTCTTTCTTAATGAAAGTGCTGCAAGCATCAGCAGAAATAAAGAGTGCTTGGATAGTTCACGTTGCCAGGCAAACAATTGTTTTCAGCCCACACAGAAATCATCCAGCTTCAGTTGTGGTTAACTGTGGAATCAGGGACTTATTTCAAAATGGGCCTTTATGGCAGGTTCAGCTATAGATTTAATTTAATAAAAACAAGCCTCTTCTCTACATATTTCTAAGAGAAGGTCATCAGCTGAAACGACTTCAGATAATTCTGAACCAACCTTTTTCTCTGAATTGTTATGGTACGAATTAAAAAAAACAAAAAAAACCTCTTACCTAAAAGTGCATTTTTTCCATGATCATCTGGCAAAAACCGCTTGTCGACTGCGCAGACCAGAATGTGCTCAGGAAGGTTTGGAGACTTGGCTCCTACTAACAGGAAGCCTGCTGGGATATCAATTTGCTCCGTGCACAGTGATACTAACCGTAAATCCTTGCCTGCTTGACAAAAACCTAAAAATAAAATAAAACCAAAACAAACGGTAAATCTTTAAAAGATTTTTTATTATTATTATTATTATTTCTTTTTATCAGTTCTATTAACAAATGGGGTATCGCAATCTGATGCCTTGAGGTTTTTTTTTAGTATATATTGTTCAAGGGGAAATGATACAGCATCTAATCAGACCCACTAGCTCAGGGGTTCAAAGACAGCAGATAAATACACTATTTTAAAGAAATCCTGAACATTCAGGAAGAGAAGGGAAGTAAGACTGTAAAGACAAGATATTAAATAGCTCAGAAACTGTTATTTTTTCCACAAGCTTTCAAAATGAGAAGGAAAACTTGTGATTTTATAGCAGAAAATAGCTCTTAAAACACCCCAAAGAATTACTGTCTTCTTTACAAAATCTTAGCTTACAGTCTAAGTTCATAGGAATCAGTTTGGGTTTTGTTGCTTGTCTCAGGCTGGCACTGGTACAAAATCACCACTAAGTAGTACGAAGGTATGATAAAAAGTGACGACTGAAGTTTAATACTATTAAAGGAATAATATTTTCAAATCAAATTTTAACTTGTCTCTGGGTTAAGCCTTCTAATAATTCCAGCAAGGAAAAATGAGGTAATTCACTGCTTCATTAAAAGCTTGCTCTCATCAACTCCACACCGACCATGTCAGCTTAGACAGAGTTTTTTCAGAAAGCTTTTAGCATTCCTCCTCAGTTCTTTTTTTACAGAAGTTCACTCAGACACCTCTTAGCTGGACATGTTTTTAGAGCTGTACAACACGCTTTCTGTAAATCTCCAGTTGAGTGCTGCGTGACTTCAAGTCTCCAGTTTGTTTTTCCTGTGCACAGACAACGCAAACACAGTGTGAACATAACACTGCTTCTTGTACTGCTAGTTAATACAAGGGTAAAGCCAGTGATGTGGGCAAGGGGGACTGGAGTGAGCAGCGTGTAGGCGGCAGGCTGGGACACACCAAAAAGCAGCCCAGATCTGTGGCTGAGCATCCCAGCAGCATCCTTGGGAGCTCAGGACTCACGATGGGCTTGGCAGCCACCTACTAGGCAGCCATGCTCAGGATTTTTGAAAGACTGGATGAGATGGCTTTGGAGTTTTCAACATTGCAGAACAATTGTGGGACCTTTGAAGGTCCACCTGGACCAATATTTTACTCAAAAGAAAGCCAGCTCCAAAGTTACATTCTTGTAACCTAATTAAACTCCCAACAACTTTCAAAGACTCTTCCATTAACTTCAGTACTGAACCTGAAGGATCACAATCACCCAAAACCTTTTTCTTTAGTGATTTCCACTTTCAAATATGGAAGCGACAGGTGTGAGAGGAAGCAATGGGTATGTGGTTTCCTCTGTGGGCAAGGATACCATCACATGGGGCTTCCTGATTTCCCCTAGGCAGAAGTCAGTGAAAGCACCACCAACCCTTACTAAGAACAAGACTCTGATGTCTAAAGACATTACACAGTCATCCATTGACCATCTCTCTTTTGCTACAACCATAGGAATATGGTAGCATGTGTTGACATGTACATATCTGTATGAATCAATATTTCTACATAAAGTATCACCATAATGTATCCTGTTTTGACATTATTGCTAAAAACACATCAAACTTAATTTGGAATTATTGAAATACCTATTAACACTTAACCTACTTGTATTATAATACAAGTGTATTATAAGTAAGTACAATATAATTGTAATATAATACAAGTGTATTAATTAGACTGAAGATATTTTTCAAGCACTCCACAGCTGGTAGAGAAATCAGAAAGAAAAACCATCCACTAGAGAAAGACTCTAAACATCAAGAAATGATTTGTAGCTTAACCCACAGCCACCTTGAGTATTATTAACTTGGCTGTATTCTCATGTACTATGCACACACACAGCTTAAAACTTCAGCAAGGACAGTGAAACCTAATGTTGTTTTTCGTTTGTTTTTATCTCAAAACTGTACCAAGCAAGGATCATGTGTGAAGCGGAATACCTACAGCCAGCTGTTGAACTCCCTGGCAAGCAGCAACTTGCTGAAAACATGATACAATGCATGCTCAGTCCTGCGCCTACACCCACAGTCTGCTGAGCCAGTACTTGGCTGAATATTTTCTTCAGTAATTCAATTAGCTCAGCCGAAGCAACAGCTCATTCAAGCTGAGAGCTAGACCAAATTCGCCCTCTTACATTCCTTCTTCCAACCAATTAATTAAAACTAAATGCCTGAAGTTTTTTATTTGTTTACAGATCAATTAATTTTAATGATGGCTTACCAATGAGAAGGAGCCTACATTTTAGGGGGAAAACATTGAAACTCTCTATTTAAAGCAAAACAACTTATTTTATGGTTAGATGAAGTTGGATTACAGTATGTAAGACTCTTTTAAAGGTGTATTCCTCAAAAACATTGGGATTAATCCTAATCAAAATGGAAGGCTAGGTGCCCAGGTAAGTATTATCTAGACTTTTTAGCATAATTTGTGAAGAAACAGTTGCAGATAAATAAGTAAATGAAAACTCCCTTAAATTCAGAGCACATTCTTCTTACTCAAATGTTTACATCCTTTGGATATTATGCCCAGAATTTGCAAAATTGATCTGAAATATTTTGGGCATTCGGTGAAATCTGAGTATCTGACATACTTAGAAAATACCACCGTACATCTAGATTTAACATAGAAAAATTACCCACTGTTGACAATGTTGGCAAACAGGAAATCTGTAGATAAGGATTACGAAACAGCAAATGCGATAAGATTTCAAGACAGATTTAAACCTGTCTCTTTAAAGGATTTTCTCAAGAAATGCCCAGAAGCACAAACAATGTCTAGAAAGAGGCTATTGAATGAACTGTTGGCAATAGCAATACTCCAACACCTGAGAACGCAGGATTCTGCTTGTCAACACTTAACACATTCACTATGGACTTGCTTTCCAACATGCAACATTCAGACAGATGGATATAGCAATAGTACAAAAGGTACCAGTTTTAAATTGAAAGAGAATAAGGTTTAGAGCAGATGTTAGGAGGAGATTCTTCGCTCAGAGGTTGGTGAGGCGCTGGCACAGCTGCCCAGAGAAGCTGTGGTGCCCCATCCCTGGAGGCGCTCAAGGCCAGGTTGGATGGGGCCCTGGGCAGCTGAGCTGCTGGGGGGCAGCCCTGCCCACGGCATGGGGTGGGACTGGGGGGGCTTTAAGGTCCCTTCCAACCCAAGCCATTTGATGATTCAACATCATACATGAAACTCTGAGCTTTTCTGGATGCTTGAAGGTTTGGATGTCCCAGTGAGATGAAGCGTTGTACCAGTACTCTACATATACTCCTGCCCAACTTCCAAATAATATGTAACATTTGCCCCCATATCATCTCGTCCTCCATCCAAAGTTCTCTCAGATCCCTTCTACAACCTCCTTCTTCCTCCCTGTGCAATCTCCTCCTGCATCTTTGTCTGCCTCAGCTGGCGACATCTCTGCATCAGAGGAATGTATGTGTAGATCAGCTGGCCAGCACATGCCTCTGTAATGTTTGGGCTGTGTGAAAGGGGAGATATAACTACTTTTCTGCCCCAGGGGACACTAGTCTGGGGGCTTCGATGTCACCTGACAAGCTCCTGAACTTTACAGATCTTGCTGATACTAGGCTCTCTACATTTCAGCCCGAAGCGGCCGAAAGCAGCTACCATCCCCCTGACAGACGGGCAGCGGGACATCCAGGCTATTGCATCAATCTCGTTTTCCTGGGGAGCAGACAGATTAACAGCAGCACCGACACTGAAAGCAGTCCCCCCGGCTCCCCGTGCCGCAGGGACGAGCCGTCCTAAAGACACAGGCAGCGATAGGGGGCAGCACAGGGAGCAGCACAGGGAATACCACAGGGATGCTATTCGCTCAAGAGCCCGTCATTACCATCCTTCCCCTCGGTTTCGGGGACTGTAAATCACTCTTCTAATTTCAGCTGCTTTTTTAAACTAAATGAGAAAATTCCATGCAAGAAATAGCTATTTGGAAACAGGTAATTGGCCACAGGGAGACGGGGGAGGGGTTAACCACTTTCTCTGCTACGTTTGAACCAGCAAGCAAGCAACACAGAGACCCCGACCTCTTTTCCCCTCTGTTTTGCATGATTCTGCATTGATATTTAATTATCTGCTAGGGAGAACCGTTTCCACATTAGGAAAGACAAAAGAGGATCTCTGCGCACACATATAAATTGTGCTGCCCGCGTATGAGATTCTGACCACGTGAAATCTATTTGCATCTCATGGCTGAGACTTATAACCCGTTTGTAAGTTAACACCTAATTTTTTATGCGGGGCAGCCCTAACGCATGACTTAAAGAAAAAGAATGGCACGTTAATGTCCCACCGACCTCTGTACTTCTTATAGACATCTAAGAAGACGACAGAACCTATGAGCCCCTGAAACAAATCAGCTTCTCTTTATGAAATTGCTTATCACCGTGCAGTCGTAAAAAGCAAGAGCACACAGCTGAGCTGCTCCATGACAGAAAATCATCTTCCCACAGGATCTCAGCTTTGCTTAAATAAAGAGCCGGCATTTGTATTCTGATTGGGGATTTGCAAATATCAAGAGCAGTCACGGAAAGAATAGCGAATGGCTTTTACAGGCATTATCTGCATTTCTTTGAAAGAAAATCCATTAGTTGTTGTTTCCGAGCAGTGTATTTGCATTCTCAACGTCGCTGTGTTAAGGTTAATTCAGCGCCATCGTTTTGAAAATGAGAACGTATCTTCTCAACTGCTGACACCCAGAAGCCCTGGAATCTTCTTCGGTTTCAAGCTTTTCGTACGTCTTCCCTTTCCCCACCGATAGGAAGCAGCAGTTTCAGTGTGGGGTACCAGCCCCTGGCTGAACTGCAATAAATGAGGGATTTGCATAAGAAATTAGCTTCCGAGAATTACATATGAATGACCCGTCACTGTCACTTGCTATTGTAACTTCACAGTAACTGATCAGGTGTTAAGTACCTGCTTACCTAATTGCCTCAGAAACTACCCCGGCCCTTCTTAAAGCAACGAGTAAACCGAGCCATTTTCTAACAAAAGAAAGGTGCCACAGTTGTGCTTCCCACGTTTTGCATAAAATGCTATCCCACAACTTAGAAACGGTCCGCTTTAAAGCAACAGCAAACAAATTGTTAAGAGCAGTTCCCTGCATTATTTCGTTGCGGTTGAGGTACCTGTATGAAAACAGAGAAGTACTTTTTTTTCCTTAAAATCTTATTTTCCTGGAAGTTACAATAAATGAATCCTCCGAACTCTGCAATCCTCGATTACAAAGCCCTTACATTTACTGCTAATAGTGAGCATCGATGACAAACGCAGTTGCTCCTTCCAAAGGCTAACAGGAGAGTTAAGGGATGTGCCATTACGGCCAGCTGCGAAGGAGCATCCAACAAACCGTCACTCACAAAGCGCTTGTTTTTTAGCGATGAAAGAAGGCAGCGAGCGCTTTCTGCATGCATGTGACCGGCAGCTCAGCCATCTGAGTAAAAGAACAGGTCGTCACAGAACATCATCTGACGACAACAGCATAAATCCTGAATTCAGGAAAAGCAAACAGTACAAATACCTTAAAAGGGAGAAAGATTTCACCCCATCTGTGCTAAAACGTGGGAGATGGGTTTTACAGCAAGAGGAGCTATGAACTGCGGGCTCTGGTACCAAGATTCTGCTCTTGGATAAGCAATGAAGCACATGCTCAGTATTAAACTGAGCATTAAGCATCCAAACAGCTACAGTGACTTCAATTAGTCTACCAGTATTCTTTAACATTTACCTAACGTTATTTATCTTTGCAATTAAATAACTAAGATAAGGAATGTAAACAATGACAGCGATTGTATCTTCATTCTCTGGAAGGGCATATTCATGAGAAGAAAGATGAGCTATCGGATTAATACCTCACTGAGATACAACTAGCAGAGTGAATGTTTCAAACAAACCTGGGGGCTTTAAGCAGAAATAAAACTGTTCCTACAGATCATTAGTAATCTCCAAAATATATGTATTTTTTCATTTCATTTTCCAGACACAAAAGGAATGTATTCTTAAATGGAAAACATTGGAGAGAGAGAGAGATTCTGTAAATTCAAAACAGCTAAGTTGACAAAGAGTAATATACAATCCTAAAATTTGGAGAATGTAAGATAGAAAACTTCTAATGTACGCTGACCCTACACGACTCTTAGATAAAGATCAAAACATAGAACTGCCTATGTAAGGTCTTGCAGAATGTACTGAAGACAACAGTATTACATGAATACATAAATATATAGTCACACGCACTATGTAACTATGTAGTATCACTAGGCATAACCTTGTGATAAGCAATATGCAAACACTGCAATGCAGGGAGCTCTTGTCAGCGAGCATCTCCTTGCGGCGCCATGTCAGGCAGCAATGAAGCAGTCCTGAGCAGAGGCAGCATTTATGAAGATGGAACAGTTGCATCTCGTGCAAATCACTGAATCACCAAGGTTGGAGAAGACCTCTAAGATCTAGTCCAACCATCCACCTACCACTAGTATTTCCCCACTAAACCATGTCCCTTAGCACAACACCTAAACATCTTGAACACCTCCAGAGACAGTGACTCAGTCACCTCCCTGAGCAGCCCAGCCCATTCCAGCACTTAACCACTCTTTCAGAGAATAAATATTTCCTAATATTCAATGTGAACTTTCCTTGGTGCAACTTGAGGCCATTCCCTCTGTTTCTATTGCTAGTTACACAGGAGAAGAGGCCAACCTCCACCTGGCCACAGCCTCCTTTCAGGCAGTTGTACAGAGTAATGAGGTCTCCCATGAGCCTCCTCTTCTCCAGAATGAACAAACCCAATTCCCTCAACCATTCTCATAAGGCCTGTGTGCCAGATACCTCACCAGCCTCGTTGCTCAATTCAGTTGCCTCTCTCATCACACTTCTAACTACAGTGTCCTGCTGGCATGACTTTATCTTCTTCCTTCTTAGTGCTTAATCTTTAATATATTTAGATGCCATTTCAGCTCTTGTTCTGGTAAGCAAAGAGCCTTCCAAAGAACTTCCCATAGCAGCCAGTCTTTCCATTATTTGTATTAAAGGGAACTAGAGGTACATTGTCATGGAAGGTAAATGCTTAAATGAATTACATTTAGAAAGAAAAAAGTAAAACAGAAGTCCAACAGGCATATTCATAATGTTCTGTCCCTTTCTTTCACATGTTTAAAAGAAAACAAAAATAGTACTGTCAGCAATTTTTATCACCTTGAACAACAATCAGGATCGCTCAAGGTAAGCAACCAATGGCAAGTGGGCAGGTGGGAAGAGAAAACAGACAAGCTTCCACTAACATCCCTCTTACCCTCCTAGTAGCAGAACAAACACCAAGTCTCTTTCCCATGTTCTCCCTCCAACTTTCTTCTGCCCATGGAAGCAGCAACATCTGGTTTTGCCAAAGTTTCTGACACACCTCGATGTCTAAGCACTCAGCCAAGGTTTTAGGGATGGACTGGGAACAAGCCATGTCAATGTTGACTCAAGTAACTTCTTTGTGGACAGTAAATCAGTGATGAGTAAAGAAAACAAGGGACTTTCAGAAACTAATAAAGTGCCACGATAAATCTTAGGAACTGTTTTCAAGTAACACATTTCATTTTATGTCCTAAAAAAAAAGTCCTCTGACTATGCTATCTTAGATCTAGGGCTTTGACTATGAACAGTTAATTTGAGACCTCCCTGCTCAATTATTTCTAAGTTCAGAGATGATCCATTATACCAAGCACTGCTTTTAAAGATCTCACAGGTAAAAGAAAGTACACCAACCATCAGTAGTGCAAGACCCTTCCGGGGCAGGTTTTTGTGAATATGGGATTGGTGGACTGCTTGAATCTGACATGTCTTCATCCTCCTCTTCATCTTCCATTTCATTAACAGTTTGGTTAGTAGAAAAGTCCAAATTTCCATTTTGCGAATAGCGATGTACTAACTCTTTATCCAACTCTTCCACCTTTGGCTTCACATCTGAGCAAGAATAAAATACAAAATAAAATTGTCATCAGTATTTGTGACTACCCCCTTTCAAAAAAACAATATACTATTCTCTCTCTTCAGCAAGACCTGAAATTCAGATTTTATGTCACACAATGAACAGCAACACAGCTTTTTGTTATTTAATGAAATGCATCCCACCCTTTTCTCAGAAAAACAACAATTGAAATGTGCCATACTTTCATGGTTACCTTCCGGCAAGAAAGGTGGCTGGTCAGGATCCAGGTACAGTTGTGAGAAGATCGGCCGTGGGACAACACTGCTACATCTCAGAGAAGCTTCTATGGAGTTATGAAGAGCTTCTTCAAAACGAGCAGATTTTAGTTGCCCCGCGTATGAATTCCCCATGATCTAAAAATGCAAAGAAAATGGTTGATACAAGGCAAGGTGCATACACAGATCTTTTACAAATGACAGGTGACGTCTTTTTAATATCCACCATGACAGACATTGGCAGGGACGTCAAGTTAGTAATAATACTTTGCTCCAACTAGCACTATGTTTCTCTAAATATTTGGTACAGCACGCATACTCTTGCTTCAGTTACAGGTTTTAGCACAACTGCTTTGTGTTTTGCACATACATTTCCTTCTCAGCAAACTCAAGAACCCCTCTGGTGTAGAATTTTGCTGGGGGGTGGGGTGGGAGGGAGAGGGAAGGAGAGAAAAGTCATTATTGTCATTTTTAGGATTTTCAAAATAGACCATAGAAGTGAACACAACACAGAAAATTGAAGAATATCAAGTCTGACTTCATCACTAGTTACTGAACTACTTTTACATTATTTAACTTGGGAGTAAGCCATCATTTACAATAATCATCATCATCATCATCATCTTATATAGACATCTAATAACTTGACATTTTGCTTTTGCTGATATTAACTGAAATTGTGTGGAAGTCAGCTCTCTGTCTTTTAAGAGTCTTCTGCAAATGCTGTGAAGTATTTTTATTTTAAATTATGCTTTACATTGCTACAATGATAACAACCTTCTAAATGTCTATTTTGACAGTTAACATTTATGTTTATAACAATGACTAATTTATGAACTTTATGAAATATTAAGCACAAATAGACCCTTAGATCATCACTTCTTGAGCAACATTATTTACCCTACAGCCACTTATATTTGTTCCCTCAGCATTAGGATATAGTAAGCATCTAGTAATAGGATGGCCGTGGAAAGGTTTACAACTAGCTAGGGCAGACTCAATGAAACACAAAATTTTCCACTTTGCTGGGTCATCATGCCATGTAACATTTACTCCAAAAAAAAATTAAGATGTAACACTTTCTACTGTTCAAAATACAAGACTGCATTTTCGGAGAATTTTATTTCAACAGAGGTTACTTTTCCTCTGTTAAATCAACAGTAGAAAGTACAAACACTTACAATATTGTCTTTGTACTTTCCTTCACTAGATGTCACCTAGTCCCATGACCAGAAGAAGACCTCAGCCAAGAAGGTAAGTAGGCATTTAGAAAATCTACAATTCTATCCCTGGTTGATTACTGGGTTGCTCATGGTTTTCAGCATCATCTGTGAAAGCACAACAACGATAGCTGCTTACAGTAGTGTTTCAGAGCTCCCGGCATAGAAAAATATTCCTGTCCTACCATAAGACTCAGAGATGAAGTTTATCTAATTACTCACCTCAGGTAGATGAGAGGCACAGTTAGCTGCTCAGACTTTGTACAATTCCACACAGAATCATTAAGGTTGGAAAGACCACTGAGATCACCTAGTCCAACCATCAGCCCATCCCCACCATTGCCACTGACCATGTCACTCAGTGCCACATCCACACATATCTTAAACACCTCCAGGGGCAGTGACTGCATCACCTCCCTGGGCAGCCTGTGCCACTGCAGCACCACTCTTTCTGAGAAGAAATTTCTCCTGACATCCAACCTGAACCTTCTAACAAATCTGGGGACAACAGCAGTTCCTTACCCAAAATGGAGACAATACAAAGATAAACAATTATTTTTTTTCCTAAGCTTTCATTAAATTCAAAAACATCGGGGAGTGTGTATAAACATACAGTACCATAATAAAAGTGAACCAACATTTAATAATAAAAAACAATTTCCACTTCTCACAGGGCATTGTCTATCTGAAGTCTCTTCGTACTCTGTTTTCTCCATAATCTATGTGATGTATGTTGTTTATGCCTTTTTTTTTGTGAGAAAATATTAATAAAATACCATATGCTTGAACGCAAAAGTGTATTTTTAATTTAATTTTTCTTCGTGGGATCTATGAAGAGAGACCTGCCTGTGGAGGACAACTGTCATGGATTAATTTGAAATGATGGGTTAACATTACTGGAGGACCCTTCCAGCTTGCTGTGAGAAAACAAAGCAAGAATACAAGGACCTTGGAAACATCCAGTAGAGGGAGGCTCAGGAATTGGTCTCCTTGAGGCACAAAATGGAGCAGTGGAGCAAGAGGAAGGCTCCTCTCAAGACTGGAGGGAGAACGGTGAGGCACCTGGGGGGGTGGGGGGAGGGAGCAGCAGCAAGGCACAGGCCTGGCTGCAGCAGGGGAAGCTAGGCCCCAGGGAGCCCAGTGCCAGCAAGCCAGAGCTGGGCAGCTGATGTCCTAACGCTGCCCCAGGCCATTAGGGCAGCTGGGCCTCACAGGGAGTTCAAGGGAGCTAGGGAGTGCAGGGGCAGGAGGAGAAGGAGGCTTCCCCTCTGCAAGGGAGAGGGCTGGAGAGGCCTTCCCACAGCACACAGCTCTCACATCCACTCTTCTGATCCAGCCAACCAAAAGCCAAGGGCACTGATTCAGGGCATTACTGCCTTTGTGTTTCTGTTTTTGAATCTACCCTGAGTGCCTGGCGCAATTAGGAAGCATTTCATTTTCCTCCTGACTGTGTCAATGGTAGGGGGCTTGCAGTCAGCACACAGTCAGCAAATAGCAGCAAAGCTGCAGCATAGCATCATCTGCTTTAACCTGGGGGAAAAATAAAGAGGTGGAATTGGAAGGGAGAGAAAAAGGAGCAACACGTATTTCCATCATTAGGACACGTACCTGCTGCTGTCTCTGCATTAAAATTTGACCCAAATTAGTGATTTAACACAAACGAATTAATGACCTTGATTAAAAAAAAGTTATCAAAATGATGTTTACCCTACATTTCCACATTGGTTTTTTTTAAAAAAAAAAATAATTAAAAAAACAACCAAGGTTGGACTATTTGAGCACACTCAGGGCTCTCTAATGTGCAAGAGGTTTTAATCTGGGGGCACATTATTCTTTCCATGCACACCAGCTGCAGCTAGTTTAGTACAGACCTGGTTAAATTCCTAGATTTCAGCCCTTATTAACTCAGACCACTGGATACCATGATTTAGAAATTACCTTTTGTTTTCAAATCTTTGCAGAAGTCTGTAGCCCAGTCTATCCTTAGTTGTTTCAAACTGTAATGTGCAGAGCGTTATTATGTGTAATATGCTGAGTATGTATGTGTAGTAAGATTTTCCTCTACACTTTCTCATTACTCTGCCAAGGAAGTATATCCCTTCTATTTCACCAACTTTGCCACTCTAGTCAGGCAATTTTTAGTCCATGCCCTTCAACCACTATTGAGAGACACAAGACAATTAAAATGGAACAACTTCAAAATGGAATCTGCAGCGAAAACTAAGAGGAGAACTTCCTGACATTCAGACAACCTGCACCTCCCAACTCTATCACTCTGAGGCTGCTTCTCTGTAAAGATCCTGACACTAAGTCATCATGACTCCTACCCTACACATCCTGAGCATCCCCACTACTGCTGTGCTGCTTCAAAGCAGATTTACTGAGACTACTTCACGCCTTCTTTGCAGTAGCCAACACTGAGCTGGAGGATTAAGGGGCATTTGCTGGAGTTAGAGAGCTACTCTGCAGCTTGAATTGGGGTACTAATGCAGTAAGTTTTGGTCAGAAATTAACTATAGGTGTTCACTGTAGAAAACAAAACTAGGACTGACAGGTGACTCCGTAAAGGCAGACAGAATTGGAAGTAACTAAAGATTTCAAAGATGATTTTAGCACTGCAGAAGAGGACACAGATAAATTTGAATGCTTCTTTCAACCACAGAGGCTGAATTTCCAATAAAGTTGCATCAATTCAAGCAAATAACCTAGTTCTGTACAGTCAAGAGATCCGTGCACAGATAGCACACTGCATGTTCCAGAAGAAGCAGGGTCTAGCTTCTTTACAGCTCCAGCAGACTGACAGTGTCTGAGCACTGCAAACATTACAAATTTATTTCAATCAGAAAAATACATCACTCTGGTCCTGCACATACCCCTCCCACACAGAAAGAAAAAAAAAAAAAAGTAGAACTTCTTTGGAAAGTAGACCATTACCCAGCAATTCTTTGGAGCAGATCTACATATTGAGCTGAAGGCTTTACGAGTAAAAATATAATCAGATCATTCAGTACACCAGATAGCACATATCTGGCCTGCAGGTGGGTCACGACCCCAGAGACTTTAAAGGAGAGGAACTGAACTGGAGGATGAGGGAGGGGGTGAGTGTTGTTGTTATGGCTTAAAGCAATTTCACAATTACCTGATAGCGAATGATGAATCTGATGCAAACACCCTCCATTAAGTCAGCTCTATCAAGTCCTTACTTTGTGTTTAACCTAATGATGTAATTGTATTCTCCAAAACACATAATCTGACTTTTGATCTGGCCTAACCCCACAGAAAAGTTTCTCTTCAAAGGAAAGGAAAACAAGCTTCTTGACAAAGGTACTGTCAGGCCCCGCACAGCTTCTGTATCTCGAAGGGTCATCTTAGGCAAAGGGAAAGCAGGCATCTATTTATACTGTAAAATCATTTGGGAGCTGATTGCTCCAGGTACATTGAGCATTTTCTGTTATTTACATGAGCCTTACTGATGTTCTGGGAGTCATATTTTTTCCACTAGGGCATCATTGGGATCTATCACAAGCATGCATACAAGCAGAAAAGATGACAGCTAACAACACCAGTAACAAATATATTTGTTAATTAAAAGTGTAGACTATGATGACAGAAGTAGACTATGATGACCAGCACCAACCATAGCAACAAGTAGGAAAGACTTAATATGGGAGTCAATACAAGAATGCAAGACTGTTCTCATTAACAGGTACCTTATCTCACAGCCTTTGTAAGATCTCTTTTACCCCCACAGTCCTTTCAAGATCCTGAGATTCTCACCCTGCTTTTGTCTGTGTTGGGGTTATTCAAGCTCAACTGTAAAAGAGTTTACAATTTTATCTGGTGAGTGACAAGACAATTCACAGAGCCTTCCAGAAAAAAAAAGAAAATGAACGATTAGATTATATTAACTGTTTATAGTGGGGCTCTCTTACAATTTTTCATTTACTTTGAAGAAAATATTGATAACTTCCTATATTCACTACCACATCCAAGTAAAGAATGGGAAAGACCAAGAACACATACTTTTACCAACAAGGTTTTTCTTCTTCTTACCCACTTAGTAGTATCTCTCTGTACTTGGAGTATTGAACCATATTACACGGGATTTGGAAAATTCCTTCACCAGATGCAGATAAAAAAGCTATTCCACAACAAGAACAGAAAGCAAATCCCAAATGGCTGCTATAGCCTGACTGCATCAGACATCCTCATAGTCTTCAGGCACAGCTCACAAAATAATAAACATGCTAAAGGTAAAATTTGCACCCAAACTCAGAAAACTCAGTGATGCAGCACTGAGGCCAAAAAGGGAAAATAACCAAGAAATAAAATCCGAAACTCAATCACCTATTTAAAACTCTGGATGCCTCTAATTCTTTCTAACATTTTTAGCACACATCAAGAGGAGTTTACAGCTGCAATCACACTGAGAATACATTGTGAGGAGCTGTGTTACAGAAGTCTCTCAAAGTTAAGCTCAAGTTTTACAAAATTGTCATTCAGTAGTTGTAAGTTATGAGCTCACCAGTTTATTGCTCAACATCCTGTTTTCCTTCATCTTTCAAATGCTCTGCAAAAGCCTTCCCAGAATCTTCAGATGTAATCTTTTGCAAGTCTGAAGTTTTCAAGTACTGTTTCAAAGTTCATTGTGTGTGGTTAGAGTTGATCTACGTCAAACTGACAGCAGTGGGTCCTCCTTAGCCCCATCTGGAGCTGAAAACCATTTGGCCAGATTCCCACACATGAGGCTTTGTGAGTTGAACTACACAGAGCTTTGGCTGGATTTACTTTCCTCCAGGCCATGGCTCCAGCTCAGAAACCAGACGCCGAATCCCAGGTAGTCTGAGCTCACATGCCACAAACAGGAAAGCTGGAGATGCTGATCACATTCCTCTCGTGAGATTTGAGATGATTTAAGGAATGAGCAAGTACCAAACTACCTCTGATGCCATTTCCTCACTAAACAGATGCAACAAACAGATGAAAGAAAACATTTGACTACTTAATTTATGCGAGTTTACCCACAGTGATTGCACAATACGCAATAATCATGAGGGGCTAGTATCTGTGAATAAATGACACTATGCTATAAGCATTTAAGGCAGTGGATGCCTACCCTTACACAGAAAAATTACTGAAAGTATTGTAAAAAGACTGGAACACTAATGGAGCAAAACCACAACATCTAGCAGGCTGCTCTAAAACAAGGAACATCTTTTGATGGCTGCCATAAGCACGCAACTAGGCTTCATGCGCAAAGAACCTCCTATGCATGTAAATGCTCATCTACAAATAACCACTATGTCCTGTCACCACCTGCGTGCATACACAAACTTTTACTGCCTCTTTTACATCCTCACCCACTCAATTGTTCACATATACACCCCCAACCAAATTCCCCAAACATTTCCCTCTGATGGACTACTGTGGAAAAACAAACCTACTTAGAAACCATAAAAAAAAAACTGTAGTTCATGTTTATAACAATTTAAATAAGTAAATAACGATACATAATTTAAATCCTTTTAATTATTTCCCCATTGATTCATGTTTTCCTTTGGTGTTTTATGGAAAGTTCTTCAATACAGGTTTGTTGAAGAGTGCAGAAAGAAGACAACCAATTTGAACGTAAGGACAAAAAAAGAGTAGAAGAATTAATAAAAAACTAATTTGCCAGTAATATAAAAGTAAAGTTTAGTAATACATAACCTAACCATATGAGAATGAGAAGATTATACAGTGGAGCCTGAGCTTTACACAACTAGACTTATGGTCTTCATGAAACAGAAGCTTTCAGAAGCTAATTACGTTGATTTAACCCATTCTGACTGCAAGGCTTCTTTCCGTCCATTAAATGACTCTATGAAATTAGCAGAGAAGTTACTGTGAAGGTTTTCCAAGGCTTGTAAAATGAAGTTGTGAAAGGAGCAAATCCTTTTATGCTACTGAGATCTTCCACCATGTACACAGGGAACTGAACATTTCTACGTACCTTCAATAAAAAGAGTACATTTTCCTCTTTTATTTAAATGGAAAAACCTTCAGAAAAAAAGAAAATACCATCATAAAAATCTAGCTTTTCATTTTTAATTTTTGGTAACGTTGAAAGAGTTCATCACTTTAAAGCAAAGGATGTGCTCACACTGACTGCAGAGGCAGCACAAGGAAATCACCAAGGAGCACTTCCGAAAATCTCATCCTTCCTCCTTAAAACAAGCCCAGTCCTACTCAGCTTTCACCATTTATGGCCTTTCCCTTAAATCAATAGGGCTATTAACCACATTATTAATGCCAGTGCAATACAACTAAATCAGTAATGGTGCTTAATCTCAGCTCTAAGATCAAGGCATATTTGGCTGTGTAATTCTGATTTTGCAATTAGTTGCAGACATGAATTAAGGCTCCCCAAAACTTTGCATCTTAGCACAATCAGGAGAGTTGTCTGTTTGAAAACTTGGAGGTACCACCACTAACACCTCAGCAGATGAAACTAAAGAACGAGCAGTATCTACATAATTAACAAAAGGATGATTTAAATAACTATAGAAACTGATGTAGAAAACTGAGATGTTTCTCTGATCTCAAATAAGTTCCCAAAATCATGTAATCAAAACTGGTATCTGTTTCCAGGCCTAAAGATCTTCACTGATTTTTTTTTTTTTAATATATACATAGTTTTCATGCATACAGATATACAGGCATTCACTGACAAAACATATTCTGATAGTAAGCTACTAGCTAAAATACATTTAGTGATTGCTAAGTAAAGCAGACTAATTAGAACTACTGCAGACATGACGTTTTTACATAGTTTACATTAATCCATGTATGTATAGGTATTTATCTTCGCAGTCACATCAGTTAGCTAACTTAAAGTTTTAATGCAGATTTAATGGTTACTACAATGGAACACTGTCTAACAATACCCCATTTAGATAAGCATATATATTTTAATATATATTTTTTAAATTTCCATGACTTAGAAACTCAGTGAAGAGTCTTGATATGCATTTCCAAGTAAAAAAAGTAAAAAAGAAACACAAATCCATATTTGTCAAGAATTTTAGTATTGATAACTGTTTCTAAGCTCTTTAGTTTCAGGAATTACATTTTTTTTTTCCTGAGAGGTTGTTTCTGAGAAAGTGGAAGGGAAAGCTACCAGTGTTTCAAAGGGGATGTACAATGACATAAAATGAAGCATTAATGGTGGCATTTCAACTTGCACTGCTAGTCGAAATGGACTTCGTGACGGTCTATTAAGCGAAGTTGGCCTGACTGTGAGAAGCTGAGTGCTTCACCTACAGCCCCTTCACCTACAGCCCCCTACAGCCCCAAACATCATTTGAAGGCCTTATCAGTAAAGTTTGTGATCAACTCTTCAACACTACTGGACTAACAAAAATCACCATGTGAAACTAGTAGTATCCATCTTGTTTTGAACCTTTACATTTATTCACTTTGTTCCTAACTCACACTTTTGGCTTTTTTGCACATATGTTCTATACCAGTTTTCTTGGTTTGCCTTAAGTCCTCGGCTCTGTCAGTACATATTCATCTGCTTAGCACTGTACTACTGTTTTCAGTATGACTCTGGAGTAGGGCTTTGCACTGTGAATTAGCAAAACATATAAATTAGATCGTTAGTACTGTGTATCATAAAATGTAACCAGGAACATTTTGTACTGCCAAGCAATAGAAAATAATTTCTATTCATCTTGCAGAGATATTCTTAATTCCAACAATATGTACTAACTGACACAAAAAATAAAAATAAAAAAAACCCAGTACAAAGTATAATTGTAATACAGGTTTCATTGGCCACTGGAACTTTCCAAACAGACACAACCTGATTCTTCAGGAACATCTACTGAATACTTTCTTTTTCCAGTCTTCATCTTATCTGATGCCTGTTCTGATTTGTGACAGCTGTAAAAGACTAAAACTGAAGCTCTGCAGGAGGACTTTGTATGCTTCATCCCTTCTTTTGCTGCAAGCAGCTCATTTTTACCCCTTGAAGCCAGCAAAACTGCAGTCATCACATGGCAGTTTCTCAAATACGCAACCAGAAAGCCACCTCAGATTACTCTTCTGCTGGGGTTAGCACCCTGAAAACCAGATGGGCTCCACAGCCAGAGCACGGCTGTGATGTGGCACAAACCGGGATACTTAGCAGCCAAGAACCTCACGAGTTCCGTTTCCCACATCTACATCCACAAAATGTATAGTCCTGCCAAAAGCACTATCAAAGTTTTGCTTCTTTCTCTCTCTCAGATTATTAAACAAACCCACAACACAGATTTCTAGATCAAAAAGTAAAAATACATCAAGGAGTAATAAATAATGTCTTGAGAAATCAAACTGCCTTCACTAAAGCATTTGTATAAAAATGCATACATGGGTTATTGGTTACAATCCTCTTTAAAAAAAAAAGTCTCTTTTCCTCCCTAACGCCCTGACTGAAAACAAAGCAAGTCCAAAAAAAAGCATTATCCTTGCTTTTATGAGGGTTGGAAATGATCACTCCTAGAAAGGAACCAACAAAGGTGGAAAGGAGCCTCTCTTCTGCTGTGCAGAGGCTGTGTCAGAATGTTCGTTAGAAGCTCTCAGAGCACATTCCTGTGCAACTCTTCCAAAACTCTTGTTTTCAAATAGGCCAGAATGGTTCCATTTCTCCTCATGAGAACTCAGAATGTGTTTTAAAAAAGGAGCAGGCGATTCTTTTCTAATCTGAAGCTCCCGTGCTGTCTACAGGTTGAGAGACATATGTAGTATCTTTTTTCTGCAGCCTCTTTTAACTAGTGATGCAGAGGCAAACAAATAATAAGGCAAGCTGCTTTCACAGCCATTTCTCTTAAGAAAGCAAGCACTGAACAAACACAAAACCCTACATAGGTCAAAACCATAGCAATCACCTTAAACATACAATCTTAAGTTAAATATTGTACAGAATTTTTTTGCAGCCTACCTGCTGAGACTGTTTATATCACTGATAGAATTTCTATTAAAAAGACAAACATCTCACACAGAATCTTGGTGGAAATGAACTTCAAATTGTGGAGTGTTTTGTAGAGTCCTTTTTCCTTTTTAACCTGCGTTTATCCTTTTAAACATGTGTTTATCATGTGTCAAAGCTGACTACTTTCTCCCCTCCCCAGAATACCATGAATTCTTCTGTAAAATAAACAAAGCTCTGTCAAGCATCTCTGAAATTACCAGAGGCAGTCCCTGTTTGAGATCAAAGATGCACATCACTGCTAGGCCTTCTGCAACATCCAGCCTTTCAGTAAAATGAAAATTTCCACAACCAAGTCATCGACAGAACAAAAGATTAACACCATCATATCCAGGGGATGTATCTGAAAAGAACAGTTTTGACATTCAAAGGGATATATCTAAACAGAAGAACTGCCACTGTAGCTTCTTTTTCCAGATGCTTCGGAACCCCAATAGGTGTTTGTGGGATGTACCCATTTCTGGGCATTTATATAACGCCATTTATATCTGACAAAGAAAAACCTTAATCTTTACCTAAAAGATGCAAAAATCAATAATTACATATTAACAACCAGTAGGAGAAGAAAAGTTTCATAATTCTAATGCTCATATTTGTCCTGTGATGCAATTCATTACTTGTTCTGACACATTGTGTATGGGGTCTTTATGTCCTCAAAGGAGAAAAAATGATACTAAAATATATTATTTATTGGAGGTATCAGATGCACTTCTCTACATGTTTTTTTTTTTCCCAAAAAGAAAAGCTGGACTTAATTTACCTGCAACATAAACACTCTAGCAGAGTCAATTTTGATTCCCAAAGCTGCTATTATTGCTTAGTGAGTCAGTAACACAAAAAATTTACTGTTTCTATGTACTCTTGAAGGCACTTATATAAAATTTCCAGTTAATACTGACATTCAGTATGAAGAAAATAGCCCTCCCAGTATTTATATTGTACTTTTGCAGCAGTCAGAGAAAAATACTATGTGCAAAATACTTACTGTGGGCTAAAATGTTCTTTGGGGAAAAAAAAAACCCGATAAGCATTTTAATAAGATACAGAGCAATTCTCTACAGAACAGCAGACAAGAAAACATTTTAAATACACATACTTCCATGTTATATATCTTGAGTAACTAAACTATAGGATCATAAAGTAAGTTTTCCAGCTCACATATATACTTCCCAAAGTGTTTTAATTATAAAGCTGATATTAAATACCTCTTCATTTCATATAGATACATATATAAAATGTGATTTTCATATTTATAGAGATAAAGCTGTGAACAGACATCCCATCAAGTTCCTACGGCAAAAGCTAGTCCAATCTCATGGGTAAATAAATCACTAATTCTTTCTCCATCTGTTATTGCCTTATTGCAAAAGAATTAAGCTAAGGCCTAGAAAGTCAAAGTTAAGGCTTGACCTTCCATCCCTACCCTATCTGTCCACTCCCTTGTGTACCCCTCAAACACACATGCTACCATTTCCTGATGATTTTAGATGGGGTTATCAAAAGAAATTCAGAATATGTGTCAGTTTTGTAGCAACTTGAATGCTATACAAATATCTTCTGTGTTTAATTGGTGATTTGTATTTTAGTAGGTTTATTCATTCACAACTTTATTTGTTTAAAGGTGCCTTAACCTTGAAATAAATCAAAGCATCTGTAAATAGCATTTTTAAAGAGTTTAAAAATTAAGCTCTTTGGAGAGCCATAATTTGAAGTCAAGTTTCTTTCCAAAAATAAAAAGGAAAAGAAAAATCAAATACAAAATTGTTTGTCAACATCTTTGCTCGTTTTTTTTCCCCGTTGAAAATTATGCACTTTATTCTTCTTCACTCTTCTTACGGTGTTCTTTTAAAGATCCTGACGAACCACCATGTTAGTTAATATAAAAACTCTACTGCTAGCTCCCAAGTATCTTTTTCTTCCTAATTTGACAATAACTGTTTGTGTAAGACAGTAGGGCCAAGGAGTCTGAGACTCTTGGGTTGTGCCCCATGGCCACCCCCCTTTCAAAAGGGAAACAAAAAGCACTAAACCT